>NC_091200.1:19142782-19157782 GCF_040958095.1 Procambarus clarkii | reverse complement strand
TCCAGACTTTAGTAGTGAAGCTGGTGTCCGTGCTTGTTGAACGTTGGTGAACCAGCATTGCAGTTTTTAACTCTGAATCTTATTTCTGATGGTGACGTTGATGATGCCGTTGAGGATGACACGATGATAATGATGATGTTGATGATGACGATGAATGTTGATGTCTCGATACGACGTGCTTTCCAGGAAGAAGAGGCATAATAGTTTGTTTCCAGGCGGCTGCATCGCATGATACAAACAGTAGCTGAGTCCTGAATCCATAGCGCGTTTCATGGATCTTCAATGAATCTCATACTTCTCTAGATGAAAGTAGCATAGAAAACTATCAAATTTACAAGGACCTAAAAGTATTTGGGAATAGCATTCAGATATTTCAGGAGATAACCTTTGAAGACATCCAGAAATAGCTTCATTTTCAACTGGAATATATACCATTAGTGAGCTTAAACATGATACAATTTGGTCTACAGGACGCAGTCTTCGGCCATTCTAAGAAAGAACCATTGTAGACTTATTGGAACTTAGTCCTCTTTGGGTTCCAAAAGGCAGGAATAGTCGACTTGGAAGAGCCCAACTTCACTGTCCTTGAAGCCTCCGAAGATGTATTTGCCAGGGCCGTGAGGAGTCTTGCCAAGAAGGAAGTTTGCGAACGCCATTAAGTATACTCGTTCAGTCAGAGGGAAGTCGCCACTCTGAAATGGAAAATGCCAATTATACAAATTAGGTAATTTGTACACACTAAATAAAATAATATAGAAGCAAGAAGCATCAGGTGCTCTGGGTGTTGAATAACATATCGTAATTAGAATGGTGATAAAATTTGGGTCGATAACAAAAAATCATGATTTTTAACAAGTTGTCGAAAGGCATATAAAATCATACGGGGAAAAAGTTAAAAGTGTAAAAATCAATGGAAATTTCTTAAGTGTAAATAATACAGATGGAACAACAAGACACTGACATATTTTTTAATTAACTTTTGTAATCGATTCACTGAACATATATATATATATATATATATATATATATATATATATATATATATATATATATATATATATATATATATATATATATATATATATATATATTGATGCAAGTGTAGGGACCCATAGCCTCGGAGAAGAAAATAAAGAGTACTCAGAGAAGACCTTGTGGATCCTCACCGAATACTTCGATATTTTCTTCTCCTACCACCCCTATTCTTTTTGTATGTGTATAAATATATATCTCAATTTATTTAAAAGTTTCATTACACAAAAAGGGTTACAACATTGGTTAAATTGGTTACATGCAATGTACCCAATGCTACTCAAGGCTACTCGTCACAGGTTGTAAAGTTCCTCCAGCTCCTCAGATGGCGGGTAGGAACCATGGATGCAGTGAGCATTTCCTCTCTGGATCGTCACACTAACGGGCTGAAAAAGGAAACTGGCGGCTCTAGGGTCTGGTGTTGTTTCAATTAGCTTGGACCCCAGCTCCTTCAAAAAGCTAGCAGCACTTTTACCCCAGGCACCAAGTGTCTCCGAGGCAATGGAGACAAAACTGTAGTGGTTATCAAGATCTCTGTGATTACGCGACTTGGCTGCTTCCGGGTGATTGGCAGCATCTCCTGCTTGTGCAGCACTGAAGTCAGCATAGGTGTTGTCTAAAGCTGAAACGCAAGTGTAGTCCCAAACCAAATGTCTACCATTCTTCCATGGGTTCACCGTAATCCTGTCTGGGCGACCGACAGGCCCATCAGAACTGCGGGGCATTAGGTACCGAGGCTCTCTCTCTGCTGGACAACCGGCTGTAGTAAGGCTTCTCTTAATAATGTCATTAACCTCGCCGTGTCTTGCATGCCATCCTCCTGTCCTTCGGCAGAGAAGGCCATACCGTCCGTACCTGTCGGCCTCTGCCTCGCCGCAAATACACCCGTATTCGGTGTGGATTGGGGCAGCGAGGCGGAGAGCCACAGCAATTCGGAGGGCCTGCAGTGTGAGACGAGTGCCAGTTGCTGTCATTGGGGTTGCTAATAGCAATTCCAGCTGGGCAGCGGCTAGTTGTTTCTGGGATCTTTCTTTGTTTTGTTTGTTCATAGTATAGTGTTTCTGTCTCCTACTAATTAAATTTAGTTAGGGGTATATCCTAATCCAATTATTAAATCCTTAGTTTGAGCAACCACATACTTGCATATTTAATTGCGAAACGAATATTAGAGTTCAGCGTTCAAAAATAATTAATAGATTCATCATAATGACAATGATATTATCTTACTTATTCGCTACAAGCACTGTCATTTCCTTCACATCACCTCTGCTTGCACTGCTACAGGCACTAGGACCACTACCACCACCACATCACCACAGTTTGTACTGCTACAGGCTTTAGAACCACTACCACCACCACATCACCACTGCATGCACTGCTACAGGCTTTAGGACCACTACCACCACCATATCACCACTGCTTCTGCTGTTTATAGCACTACTACTACTACCACTACCACCATCACCCCTGCGTGTACAGCTGCTGGCACCACAACTTACCGAGGTAAGAGCTCTGTAAGCCTCCTCAGTGATGTTGTCAACTTGGTCGTCGGGAAGTTTGATGAAGAGGGCGTAAAAACTCCTTAACTCGTCGTAGGAGACGATGCCATCATCTGTAAAATAATGAAGAAGATCAACGAACAAAAATAAGTGTGCATGTGTTCACCTAGATGTGCTTGCTGAGTCTAGAAAGTGTATGTGTGTTGAAGTAGATGTGCTTGCTGAGTCTAGAATGTGTATGTGTGTTGAAGTAGATGTGCTTGCTGAGTCTGGAATGTGTATGTGTGTTGAAGTAGATGTGCTTGCTGAGTCTAGAATGTGTATGTGTGTTCAAGTAGATGTGCTTGCACTGCTGAGTGTGTGTGTGTGTGATGTGTTTGTATGTGTGTTCTTAAAAAATATACTAAGATGTGTTTACTGTGTCAAGTGTGTGATGTGTGTGAGCTACAGTTGATCAACTCACATAAACGTGCTTGTAGTTTGGGAAGTGTGTGCACTCACCTAGATGTATTCATCTAGAAGTGTTTATGGCTGTATAAAGATATGGTTAACTGGACACATTTTTCCAGCCCGTCCTCCAAAAAATGGGGAGGTAAATGTAACAGCCCCATAAGTGCAATTATGTACTATGTATGGCAGTCAGGAAATGTAATTATTACACTTAGTATTAAAACGTAGTCAATTCGTAGGATTGGTTGTATTTTTCTTATTACTAGACGTTCAAGGTATACACACACGTGGAAAATCAACAGCTTATGGACAAATACTTATTTATTTGCCATGTACATTTAAGCTGGTCACATATATGTGGGGCTCACCCCCCTGTATCTCTAGACTGTAACAGTCAATAGGCTAACTGCTCCCTTCAAATTTAATACTAGAGAGAGAGTACTCGGTTATGCCGTGGTTTCCCTCTCCCCCCAGTCATTCTTCCCCTCTTCCAATCTCCCCATTTGTCTCCTGCGTTTGTTGGCAGGGCGGGAAGACTATGTATTTACTATTTGTATCTGTAGGATCGAGCTATTAGCTCGTGGACTCGCCTTTGTAATCGAATTATTTTGCTTCTATTATGCTTGATACATATATTTATCTCTAACACACGCATGCACACACACACACACACACACACACACACACACACACACACACACACACACACACACACACACACACACACACACACACACACACACACACACACACACACACACACACACACACACACACTCACACACACACACACACACACACACATAGTGTATAGTAAATCACTAGAGACGGGAGACCTACCAGAAATATGGAAGACGGCGAATGTGGTCCCAATATACAAAAAGGGCGACAGACAAGAGGCACTGAACTACAGGCCAGTGTCCTTGACTTGTATACCATGCAAGGTGATGGAGAAGATCGTGAGAAAAAACCTGGTAACACATCTGGAGAGAAGGGACTTCGTGACAAATCGCCAACATGGATTCAGGGAGGGTAAATCTTGCCTTACAGGCTTGATAGAATTCTACGATCAGGTGACACAGATTAAGCAAGAAGGAGAGGGCTGGGCGGACTGCATTTTCTTGGATTGTCGGAAAGCCTTTGACACAGTACCGCATAAGAGGCAGGTACATAAGCTGGAGAGACAGGCAGGTGTAGCTGGTAAGGTGCTCCAGTGGATAAGGGAGTATCTAAGCAATAGGAAGCAGAGAGTTACGGTGAGGGGGTGAGACCTCCGATTGGCGTGAAGTCACCAGTGGAGTCCCACAGGGCTCTGTACTCGGTCCTATCTTGTTTCTGATATATGTAAATGATCTCCCGGAGGGTATCGATTCATTTCTCTCAATGTTTGCGGACGATGCTAAAATTATGAGAAGGATTAAAACAGAAGAGGACTGTTTGAGGCTTCAAGAAGACCTAGACAAGCTGAAGGAATGGTCGAACAAATGGTTGTTAGAGTTTAACCCAACCAAATGTAATGTAATGAAGATAGGTGTAGGGAGCAGGAGGCCAGATACAAGGTATCATCTGGGAGAGGAAATTCTTCAGGAGTCAGAGAAGGAAAAAGACTTGGGGGTTGATATCACGCCAGACCTGTCTCCTGCAGCACATATCAAGCGGATAACATCAGCGGCATATGCCAGGCTGGCCAACATACGAACGGCATTCAGAAACTTGTGTAAAGAATCATTCAGAACTTTGTATACCACATATGTCAGGCCAATCCTGGAGTATGCAGCCCCAGCATGGAGTCCATATCTAGTCAAGGATAAGACTAAACTGGAAAAGGTTCAAAGGTTTGCCACCAGACTAGTACCCGAGCTGAGAGGTATGAGCTACGAGGAGAGACTACGGGAATTAAACCTCACTTCGCTGGAAGACAGAAGAGTTAGGGGGGACATGATCACCACATTCAAGATTCTGAAGGGGATTGATAGGGTAGATAAAGACAGTCTATTTAACACAAGGGGAACACGCACAAGGGGACACAGGTGGAAACTGAGTGCCCAAATGAGCCACAGAGATATTAGAAAGAACTTTTTTAGTGTCAGAGTGGTTGACAAATGGAATGCATTAGGGGGTGATGTGGTGGAGGCTCACTCCATACACAGTTTCAAGTGTAGATATGACAGAGCCCGATAGGCTCAGGAATCTGTACACCTGTTGATTGACGGTTGAGAGGCGGGACCAAAGAGCCAGAGCTCAACCCCCGCAAACACAACTAGGTGAGTACAACTAGGTGAGTACACACACACACAGACACACACACAACACACACACACACAGACACACACACTCTCTCTCTCTCTCTCTCTCTCTATCTCTCTCTCTCTCTGGAAAGCAGAGAGAGAGAGATACCAGAGAACCAGGAATGAGTATGTTAGTGTGAGAAGAGAAGAGAAGCAGAGAAAAATTTATGAAAATGATATAGAAAGCAAAGCCAAGACTGAACCAAAGCTACTCCACAGTCACGTCAGAAGGAAAAAAACAGTGATAGAGCAGGTAATAAAACATAGAACAGGCGAGGACGGGTATACAGAGAATGACAAAGAGGTGTGTGAAGAACTCAACATGAGGTTCCAGGAGGTCTTCACAATAGAACAAGATGAGGTCACTGCGCGAGCAGAGGGGGGCAGTAGGCTTGGCGCCCTTGAAAGGGTTTGAAATTACGAAAGCTGAGGTCAAGAGACACCTGTTGGATTTGGATTTGAGAAAGGCTGTTGGTCCAGACGGGATCTCACCATGGGTATTGAAAGAGTGTGCAGAGGTACTTTGCTTGCCACTCTCCATAGTGAACAGTGGGTCACTAAAGACGGGAAACCTACCAGAAATATGGAAGACGGCTAATGTGGTCCCAATATACAAAAAGGGTGACAGACAAGAGGCACTAAACTACAGGCCAGGCCTACTACCTATTTACTGCTAAATGAACAGGAGAACTAGGGTGAAAGAAACTCTTCCCATTTGTTTCTGACTCTGTCGGGGATTGAACCCGAGTGTAATTTTTCTTGCAAGTTTAATAAATTGTTTACTGGTTTAATATTTTTTTCGGGAGGAGGTGGGGGGGGGGGGAATCAGAGGAAGAATGTGACCTTCTAGCCTCCCACCTCGATAATAAAACCCCAAGCTACTGCCAGTTTAAACCGAGAGAAATGACCCCAATACTGCAGGAACCAAGGAAGTCTCACCCCATCCTATATAAATGCACCAATTGTGTGCACATACATCTTATTAGCCATAGAGGTGCTCCTAGTTGTAAATAAAAGATGTCGCATTAGCTTTGATATGTAAATTCATTGAGGCGGGATGTCACATATCGCTGGTATCCCTCCATTGGACCTCTATCTATATCTGCCTTATAATTGTTAAATATTTCATCATTCCTACCTTCTCCTACAATTTTTTTCCCCCCTGCAATTAGGCAGCAAATTTGTTTGTTCCCATTACCTCTCTAACATATTGGCTACATCACCCATCTCAACCCAAGGTAAACACACCAGCATTCTGTCCTTTGTACTGGTGATGACACTTCTCCCTTACCGTCTCGTTTCACTGCAGATGATTTTGTAGTTTGACATTCTCATCTATGAGAAGAAATACTTAATCCTTCTTCACTAAACCTAGTTAAGCCTTTAAGCTCAGTAGAGATTTTCTAGTGGCTGCCATAAGGAGACATTATCACAGTCACTTACAGCAGGAATCTTAGACAGGAATGAGTAACACGTCCGTCTCCTGACAGTCCCCATTGCCTGACTGATGATCCACTCCTACCTGTCTCCTCTTCCTCACTCCCGTAAGCAGCAAACCCCAGATTCACATTATTCTCACCTCTCCTGTTGATGACTTTAAAGAGAATCTTGGGCAGAATCTGAAGCCATATGGGGAAGTCGACCATAGCTCTGGCCCCGTGGGTGAGGTTACCCCACATGTTAAGCCATTGGTACATCTGGACCCGGTCTGGGATCCGGTCCACGTCGAACTCTGTGAGGAACCGGAAAGAACTCTGATTAGTGAATGACTCCCCTCATTTCATTGGCAAGAGAGGGGAGGAGATTGATTGATGACTTAGTCATTCATTATGCATCCTATATCCGTACCAGGGGGGGAGGCGATGAAAAAGGTTAGTGTCTCCACAGTTCATTTTGGCAAGCAAGTAACAATATTGTGAAGCTAGTTGCTTAATTTTTAATATATTATATATCAATAGACGTTTAATATTACAAATTGATCAAGAAGTGTCCCTCAACAGACTATGAAAGGTCATTTACATCTTCAGTAAGTCAGTTACACAGTTACTAGTCATACTCACGCACCTATCAAACTGGGCGGCAACTGTACAGTCATGTGCATGCATTACCTGCAGTAAATAAACTTTGGATTCTTGGCTAAGATTACTGGTAGTACATTATGTTGATGAAGTACATTTTATAAATACTTGACCATTTCTTAGACACCATTGACAGACTGACAGAGAGAAAGACATACACTGACAGCCTGATCCCTCTTCTCCTCTTCTACAGTACTAGAGCTCTGAGAGAAGCAGAAAATACGCTCACCAAAGCCGTACTCCGGCTCGATCTTGCCCACGTGTTCAAGTAGGCACTCGAAGAAGTCAGCATGGATCTCCTTCATTGTCAAGTAGAACTCGTTGTCCTCGGACCAGCCCGCGTAGTGACGCATTCTCTGTGGAGAAACCCAGGAACAGTAGAAGTTCTGTGTTATCTAGTCTGTGCTCACAGACATAAAGACAAATGCATTCGCCGGTACACACATACATATGGATTCTCATGCGCGCGCAAACACACACACCCACACAAAACAAAACAAACACTCACGTGCACACTTGATTCGTTCCGCCTCGTAAACGCTCTCCAGGTGTTTCATCTCTGTCATTTGTCGTTCCGGTTAAGGGGCACAACGAACCCAAGAGAGAACTCAATGAGTCAAAAGCTTCATTGAAATGATATACAAAAAATACAAAAATACAAGTATACTCGGAACTCTAGATAGGTTTTAGTTTGAAGCAGTCGCAAGTGGACAAAGAGTCACAATGGTGATCAGTGTTCACATACAGAGGTCAGAGTAGTGGTTGACATAACTTGGGATTGATAATTATAACAAAGTCTCAGCTATGGACTTGTGGTACACGAGCTGGAACTAAGTCCAACTCATTGGTATTAACAACTAGGGAAGGACCAGTTAAAAAAGACCAGATTGGTAAGGTCAGATTGACTTGATAAGACCAAATTGGTTACACCAGTTTTGTTGGGTAAGACCAGCTTCATACTAATAATTCAGTTTAGTAAGACCAGATTGGTAAGACCTGCCTGATAATACCATCTAGGTATAAACTAACTAGTTATAACCTGCTAGGCATGAGCAGCTCCTGAAGAACAGATAGATAAGAACAGCTAGGAAGGAACAGCTAGGTAAACCCAGCTAGACAAAACCAGGTGGGGTAAGACCATCTAGATGAGGACTGACACACACACTTTTCCGTCCGCGTTCCGCACACTACATAAAAAAAATTATTTAATTTCCGTCGCGAGATCTCATTATTTGCTCAATTAGTTTTACACGGCCATATTGGAGATAGCGAGCCAGACTCTGGGAATCCATGACTATAATGAATGTATTGAATCATATTATGGATCTGTGAGTCCATATTGGTGATATTGAGCCAGAATTAGGTGTTGCAATGACCACAATGAAGAGGCTGAGATTCGGTTTGAGTCAGTATGTCTTCGGAATAATTTCAAACAATAACGCAATCTTAGCAAAAGCTAAACAGAGATATGCAGCAGAGCAAGTGGTAGAGGAAGGAGCGTGACATTTGGATACGGAGGAAATATATATATTTAGCTAGATATCAATGAGTAGTGATAGCTTAAAAGGAACAGCTGCATTGCTAATCTCATTCTCTCTCACTCACACTCTCAGACATTAACGTTCCCAGCAACCTCCTTCCCATTATCTTGCAACATTTTCAGCTTCATACTTACCTAAATACTTACTCCTTTATTGTCCACTACAACATCAACGACACAAAAATCTTTCTGTTGCACTCATTCATTCCATCACCCTTTCTTATTTCTGGGTCGTAACTTTGGACACTCCACTTCCCAGGATCTCTTTATTCAATCACGGCAAACAGAAAAATAATGAAAAAAATATGCATTGCTATAAATTAAACAACAATGGAGCACTCTCTTAATTAAGGAGATCAAGATTAATTTCACTGAACTCAGTTACGATCAAATATAAATCTGTTCCACTCACACTATCTCTCTCTCTCTCTCTCTCTCTCTCTCTCTCTCTCTCTCTCTCTCTCTCTCTCTCTCTCTCTCTCTCTCTCTCTCTCTCTCTCTCTCTCTCTCTCTCTCTCTCTCTCTCTCTCTCTCTCTCTTACACTGCTCTTATCATTATCTCACCGTCTTTATTTCTGTTCCAGACCTTTTAGTTGAAAACAACAATAAATCTTAATTTAAGTATAAAACTTATCCTTCTTGCTTCAACGTCTCCATTTGGGCTGGTCCACGTCTTAACATTACTCAGTGGAAGTTTATTAGCAGATTAAATGGACAGCACGATGGAGTTTCAAGAACAACTTCTTAAGGACGCTGGAGCACGTAATTGTCGTTTTCTCTTTAACAAGAGATGAAATGCGAGACACTTATGTTTAGTATGAAGTGGCTTGAGGATAGTGATAGGATAGTTTTCAGATTTCGGGAAGTGACATAGTGTGTGCTTATGTCTAATCACCTAATTGTGCTTGGTGGATTGAGCTCTTAACTCACACACACAGATTGAACTTGCCTAAGACTTGTTTGAGATGGAATATTTTACCAGAATGACAGCACATTATATATTACAAATTTACACATGAAGTTTAATATAACATTTTAATACAACTTTATACTGAAAAAGAGTTTTTATAACAAAGTATTAACACATTATTTTCATATAATAAAATAATAGAGAACTATTGTATGTGAAATAACATTTTTCGAGATGAATTAATAGTGCATATCATGAGTGAAAAAGATAAATAGGGAAACCAGCAGAGTTATTCGTTAGTTTATGAAGGGAGGAAGGGAGACAGCTAACTAAAGGAGCAATAATTCTAAACTGTGTTAACCCTCACAGAGTATTGGAACATAAGCATATATTTTGTGAGACGTAAACAAATGCATGTACTTCAAAAGGATGTAAGAGGGGGAGGAGCTGGCTCAAATGTAGTGACAGAGCGAACTTAAAATGACCTTGGAATATACCCATTTCTAATCATACAGGAGTTTTAATCATTAAAGGACGGTAGAAGTTTACATTACTCACCTGCTAAATGTGTTGAATATATAACGCTATGTTTTATGCAGATTAGAAATGGTTATTCAAGGAGTCAGTTAGGCTTGTCCTTGAGCGACATATTCGTGTGTGTTGGCAATGATAACACACTGGAGAGGCTTCGTGGCAAGCTTCAAAAATTCTCAGGCTTGAAGTTCACCATTGAGAAAAGTAAAGGCAGGATTCCATTCCTCAATATTCTCGTTGACGGTAACTCGGGTTGGTTCATCTCAGATGTATTCAGTAAACCAGCTGATGCAGGAAAATGTATGAACGATAAGAACGAATGCACTAACAGATGTAAGAGAAGCGTCATCACGGCATATGTAGGTCGAGCAATACGTGATGCTCTTCTTGGCAGTTCTTGCACCACGAACTTGAACGAATCTTCCAAATTGTTGTGAACAACGATTACAGCAATACAGAATTCGGCGAAATCGTAAGTAAGAAGCTGGGCCGCCTTCTGACTGAGGATAATCAGGCCCCAGGGGTGGAAAATCGGCCTCAGATGGACGACATTGTAGAGTATTATAAAAATATATTCACTCAAGCATAGAAGAAGGATGAGGAGATGTGAGATATTATTGACAGGAATTGCAAACCTTGCAGTGAAAACGCATGGATTCGTCCTGTGAGGGAAGATATACGAGGTTTGTTATAATAATATAACAAACCTCGTATATCTTTCCTCATTATGAGAAATAACATATCGGCGTCTTCTGACAAATCGAGGTGAACTAATGTAGTGTATCAATACAAATGCAACTCTGGAGACTGTGCGCTCCGAAATACATGCAATATTGGACACCCGACGAATACACTGAGTAGACGTCTTACACTTCATTTGCAAGACGGAGGTATTAAGCAACATCATTCTCAACACCACAACACCATCCAGAATCGCCAAGACATAGTGGAAGATACGACAATAATCATACGCACCGACGGTTGTTGGAGGCTTCGTATGCTTGAGGCTGTGTTCATTCGGGAGCTGACACCAGTAATTAACATCCAGATGAATTCGACTCCGAGGATACAGCTGTTTGATGGTCCTTTATTGATCCAGATGGACGATGCATGACCTGGCGGACAACTAGAAGCCAGGTCATACCCTATTCTTCGCCGCTCCCTACGATCAAGGGGGTTATGTGAATCGATGCGTGAGGTGAACCCATACTTATAAATATCTAGATTTTTCCTTGTAAGCCTTACGGGCTCACCATAGCCCGTGCTACATGGACATTTCGCTATGAGTAGAAAAATCTAAAACAACAACAACAACCTTGTAAGCCAGCAGTTACGGCCCCGCTCCTGTGCCAGGTAAGTCCACTATGGGCTCGCCATACTGCTTGGAATTTTTTGTTCCGAGTAGCTGAATCTAAAACAACAACCTATGTAAGGTATACCTGTGTCTGTTCAACAGTGTATTCCTGAAGATGTCACGCCCCAGACAACCAGGCCGCGACATGGTAAAAGAATTGCAACCTGGGGTTCCACTGAACCAACTAGGATTCGCGAGGCTTCCTCTGAAGGCGAACCAGGCAATCAACACGGCTCATACGGATTTTCTCATTGATTCATTACATTAGTGTAAATTCTCGCTGTGTATTGAAGAGGAGCGTCACAGGTTAGCCATTCGTAGACGACACTTCCAGAGTGCATGGAAGGATTGTGAGAAAGCCTGTTTTGGCTTCAGTGAAAGCCTCAGGAATCCTCATGGGTTCAGTAGAACTCCCGGTTGCAATCCTTTTACCATGTCGTGGCCTGGTTTTTAGTTGCGTGAGCATCCAGCACATAGGTTCAAATCCTCATCACTGCTCATATGATTTTTTCAACAATAATAACAAAGAAACTAATGTAGTTATTTTACCACAAAAATATATTATATGTTAATGTTATGAAGGCCCTTTGGAAATACAGAGCGTAATTTACAAAGGTATTCTGTTGCATGCTTCCTAGTCGGGAAGCAGAGGTTGGAATAATCCTTTTTGTTAGTCCTGAGAATCTGCCACATGACCTCGGATGAGAGATAATATAAATGAATCTGTGTGGCTGAAACAAGTCGGGGTGAAAGAGAAAGAGACAGAAAGGCAGACAGACAGAAACACAGAAACACAGAGGCAGAGACATGGACAGAGCTAAACAGGCAGATAGACACAGAAAGACAGATACAGAGAGACAGAAACAATGATAGAGATAGGTCAGGGAACGTCACACAACCCCTACCCTTACAAACATTCCCCACTCCACCGTCCCCCCTTCCTAACTCTCCCCCCAAACACAGTTGCCATTCCCCCCCATCCAACCCCTCCCCCATATCCTCCCCACCTCCGTTCCCCTCACCATCACTAACATCACACGCATTAATAAGCCCCGTTCCCTGCGAAATACTCCATAAGCTGGGCTCACCAGATTATGTGTGATCAAATCTCATTAGCCATTTCAGTGACTCAAACTAATTTGATTCCAGTGATAACAGTGTCTGTGTACATCTGTCAGAGTGGTCTTCTTGTTCGCATCTGAGAAAGTTATAACTATTTCAATCCTTTCAGCCTTGGATTGCCATATGTCTATGAAATTATTTAATTCAAGACTGTGATCTGTATGTTCAAAGCGTCGTATTCCTTCCGAAATTTGTCATGTTAATAAATTAAATGAAGGTTATTATTATTTAAAGTAATTTGGAATTTATGTACAGAAAAACGTTGTTTAGAGTAAATCACCTACCTCCACGTCACCCAATCCCCCATCCCCCCTATCACCCAATCACCTACTCCACATCATTCAATCCCCAAACCTAATTACCCAATCACCAAGCCCCGTCATCCCATCATTTACCACCATTTCCCCCCCACTCGCTTTTTTCCCTACGCACCCACGTTAGCCCGTACACTTTACGGTCACTTTCCCCTTATGGTAGTTTTACGGCTCTTTCTCCGGGTCCTCTTGATGCATAAGACCCAGCAACACCTCGCGTCATGTATGCAAATTAGGTGCATAGTCCTTTTCCGTGCAAAGGGTATATCAAAAGTTTCAAAAAGGGGGGGACCTAGTTAAAACTTGATGACCATGGGTGACGGTCCTTGTAATTTTATGGAGATTGGAGAAGTATGTAGAGTGTAGACAAAATTTAGCTAGTTTGTTTTATATATGTTTGGTTAAATTGGCTATATATAGGATTTGTTATTTTTGTTATTTGATTATATGACAATGACAATGGCTATTGTTATTGTAATAATAAATAGCATTTAGTAACCTTTCTTTAGACATTACATCCTCATCTTTCTGATTATTTATATTATGACTATCTGTTAATCTGTTAATCTTTCTATTTGTTAACCTGTTCGTCGAAAAGAGTTTGTCTGTGGATTTATGTTAAATTATCTGTTTGAATGTCTTTTATCTACTTGTAGCTGGAAATTACCCCAATCTCATAACCCAACACCTGCATCTGAAACTTATTCTTCTCTTCAACTGAAACAAACGATCTTATAAATGCAAATTTCAGTCAACGTCTCTCTGTGAGGGATATAGAGATACAGGTAAGAAGTTAGGGTAGAGGCAGAGAGGAAGGTAAGGTGAAAATAATGATTTTTGGCAACACAACAAATAATTCGATGAAATGTGCGCTCACAGAAGTATTCGCCAAGATTAATACCTATTGGAATGGGTCGCCTCCAAGACACCTGGTGCTCTGTGGCTTGCTCATATGGGGAGAAAGAGAGAGGGTAAGAGAGAAAGAGAGAGAGAGAGAGAGAGAGAGAGAGAGAGAGAGAGAGAGGGAGAGAGAGAGAGAGAGAGAGAGAGAGAGAGAGAGAGAGAGAGAGAGAGAGAGAGAGAGAGAAAGAGAAAGAGAGAGAGAGAGAGAGAGAGAGAGAGAGAGAGAGAGAGAGACGTCAGTCGACAGCATTACCCAGATTTCAATAAGTTTGGATATAGGCTGGAATTACCTGGATGTGTTGGCCTTGGACCAAGAGCTGAAGCCCTTCCATTGTACTCAAAAGGAAGACAGGGCATGAACTAGGAACTCAGGACCACCACAAGGATATGTGGTAACAGACGAATGAACAAGATTAGGAGTTTGTATAAGCATAACTTTTCTTCTCTACGATTTTAATGACGGATAAGGAAGGGGTGTAAACAAGAGTTGAAATTCAATCCGGCAGACACAAACAGGTGAGAAAATGTGAGAGGGTTTGAGAACACACGCACACACACACACACACACACACACACACACACACACACACACACACACACACACACACACACACACACACACACACACACACACACACACACACACACACACACACACACACACACAACTGCTTAATTGTGTGAAAAAATAGTAGTTAGAAACAGTTAATTGACAGTTGACAGGCTGGCCGAAAGAGCAGAGCTAAATCCCCGCAAGCAGAACTACGTGAACACACACACACACAACTGCTTAATGCCCATAATTACTATTTGAAACATAAAACAAAAAGTTTACTTACACGAGGTCATTACTAAACACTAATTTGCATACTGGAAATTCCCAGTTCATGGTAATTGTTTCACACTATCCCTCTCTCCGCTAATGCAGTGCTCATGTGAGACAAGGGTGTACATAATTGTAGTAAACACTAACGAA
>NC_091200.1:19072782-19135282 GCF_040958095.1 Procambarus clarkii | reverse complement strand
AGCTCGAGTGGATGGGGGAGTTGTGCAAAACCCTGGTTTGTGTCTCGGAGAGGCTGCAGGATCCAGTACGTTCAGTAGAACTTCGGTTTCAACTCTTTTACCATGTCGTAGCTCAGTCGATTAAAGCAGCGTCTGGGATGCTCACAGACTTAGGTTCGAATCCGTGTCACGGCCCTTGTGGATTTGTTCATAATTGGATGTATAAATGGATAGATATATGGGTACAGAGGTGGATAGATAGACAGATGAAGATATAGATGTATAGGTAGATGGATAGATTGATGAATAGATATAGATCTGGAAAGATAAATGAATGGATAGATGGATGGACAGATGAGAGACAGACAGACCCAAGCAACACCGAGTACCCCGCACCTATTACCTAAAGAGAGGGAAGAGGAGGGAGTGGACGTGAGTGGACAGAAGATGCGATGCATCAAAGGGAGACGGAGGTTGCAGGGAAGGGTGGCAGGTAGCAGGAAGTCTGAGTGCAAGAGAGAGAAAATGTGAGAGCGTGAGTAGGAAGGTGTGAGGGGGAGAGGAGTTAGGGGGAGACAAGATTGAGAGACAGATCTCTCACTGGGGAGAGAGGAGGAGGAGGGGGGGGTTAACAAACAGTTCTGGGGTACCCAAGTCAATTAGAAAGGTAAAGAGTGTCGGATAGAATAAGGGAAAGAGAGAATGAGAAAATGGAAGCAGAGTGAGAAGAGGGAAAGAGGCGAGGGAGTCTTCAGGCAAGCAGGAGAGCATAAGGATGAGTTGCATTTGGATGCTGGAGTGAGTGTTGGTTAAGCCCGGTCTGGCCTGCAGTGGGAGGGGCCTGTGTAGGCGTGCGTTGAGCTCTGGCTCTTTGGGCCCGCCTCTTAACTGTCAGTGAATCAACAGATTCATTGTTGACACACACACACCCAGGATGCAGCCCGTAGTAGCTGTCTAACTTCCAGGTACCTATTTACTGCTAGGTGGACAGGGGCATCAGAGTGAAAGAAACTGCCTATTTGTTTCCGTCTCCTCCGGGGATCGATCCCGGACCCTTAGGACTACGAATCCTCAGCGCTGTTTACTCAGCCGTCAGGTCCTCCTGTGTGTGTTGGGGTGGTTGAGTGGTGGCAGATATGGTGGTAGATGTTGGGTTGCTGTTGTGTTTGGTAATTGTGTTGTTGGTGGCAGCAGTTGTTATGAAGGTGGTTGTAAGATTCTCAATGTTATGGTGACAGTTGTGGTAGTTTTTATGGAAGTAGTGGTTGTTCTGGCTCCAGTAGATGTTAAGCTGGTACTTGTAGGGATGTTGTTGGTGTTGTTATGGTGGTAGATGTTGTGGTGGAGGGGGAGGGGGAGATCAATTTAATTTTTTAGTTTTTTTGGAGATTGTTGCTAGAGGATGAGGTGGTTAGTATTGTGATTATTGTGGAGGTACGTTTGTGGTGGTTCGTGTGATGGTTGAGATGTTGGTTATCACAATGGTTATGGTTGTAGCGGTGGTTGATATTGTGATTGTGGTGTTGATTGTTATAGTGATTGTTTTTGTTGCATTGGAAGATGTTACGGTAGTTAGGGTGGTATAGGTTTGGTGGTTCAGGTGTTTGTGGTTGCTGTTTTGGTGCGAGTAATGTAGTGGTGCACTGGAGTTGTTGATAAAGATGGTTGGTAACTAGGACACTAATTGTTTATGTTGACCAGACCACACACTAGAAATTGAAGGGACGACGACGTTTCGACTTGAGAATGGTCCAGGACGGACCGAAACGTCGTCGTCCCTTCAATTTCTAGTGTGTGGTCTGGTCAACATACTTCAGCCACGTTATTGTGACTCATCGCCTGCACTAATTGTTTATATTAAAACTATCTTTCACGAGCAAATGCATGTATTTTTCACCTTAAAGTGAAGAACTTCTCAGCCTAACTAATTAGTGAACATGTGGTTTCAGCACAATGATTGAGTCTGACCTTTCCATTTCTAGCAAATTTTACGTTGATAAGATATCCAGCCCTTTTATTCAATATTAAAATTAAATAACCTTTTTCAATAAAACCTAAACTTGGTTTAAGATAATGTTTTTTTTATTCTACCATGACCTCCTCAAACAAGTAATTTTTCTCAAAGGTTTAGAAGATTACACGAGATGAAAGCATGGCACTTCCATTCAATCTACATAAGCTGATAAATTCAATACTATTGTTTTTTTAAGTCAAAGCTTAATATGTTTAAAAAGTTTATGATATTCTTCAAGATTCATCATCTAAACATATAAAAAAACACATGATGAGTCTTCACTATTTCACTTCACATTGAGCAAGTTTCAATGAGTTTTTAAAAACAAATAAGGATGTCCGTAGCCAAGTTACTACCTAATAATATTCTTTATCAATGTTTTATAGGTTGTGGGAGACATAAAATCTTACTTTCCAATGGAACTAGTTATCAGTTCTCTGGGATCTATTACCTTCAAACTTTATTTAAGGCCCATCAAAATACTTTAATCTTTGTTTGAAACTATTTGAGTATATCATCTAGCTAAGTATAGTGATTTGGGGGAAAAAAAATTTGTTTCAATAGGAAAAGGCGGGGTTAATCAGTATCGATGCGCCTTCTTCAATTAATTAAGATTCTGTGAATAAAATTATCGTGAAATGATTGATAATGAATGAATTCTGTCATCTCATATTTATCAGTATTATACTGATAAACGTCAGTACATCTATCAGTATTATATTTAGTCTTTTGGGTTGATAATTAGATATCCACTGTCTCCTTTCCTTTCCAATTTGCAAATAATATTTGTGTGAGATTTTATGTAAAATAACGCCTAGAATTGTTCCCTGGCTTAAATATATTTACGTTATTTTGCGTATATAGTAAACCAGTGTAAAGTCAGAAGAATTAAACTGAAACTTAATGACCACGACCTTTATATTGAGATTACATAAGAGGCTGACATAAATAATTGTTTGTCATTTCCTGATATTTTCATTCACGGAGTGAGAGGATTTTTCACATGTCTAATATACAATATTTCTTTAGCCACATAAATAATTTAATCGATATTTTATTAAAAGTATCTAAATTCTATGTGCATTGTTTCTCCCAAGAGAAATGATAAGTTTACAAATAATGATTTCACAGATTCAAAGTTTTCTTACGTAGTTAACGTTTTGAAGATGCCATAAGCCTGGATTTTTACCAATCCTGATAAAAGAATGATTAATGAAGAAACTTACTACAGTACAGTAGTGTCTAAATGAAGGTGAGGAATACTTGTGTAGGAGTATTATTAAACCAAGTTTTCGGATGAAACTTACAGCCTTTATCTGGGTGCTGTAAACAATGTCAACATCACCTGTAGCAACCTAAAGAAGGATGCAGGTTTCCTTCGAAAAGCTGGTTTATTAATACATATACATATGTATTGGGCCTTTTCTTCACCTTCATAACAAAAAATAGTTATTTTGTGTGGATAATGTTGATATGTGTGTGTGTGTGTTTATAATCGACCGGAAGCAACACCAACCTCATCTAGAATTTAATGCTGCTTCCCACAGCTCAGGCAAATGTAAGAGAAATAGTATACAGTGACTGAATAGTATTCAGCCGTTTGAAATGCGGCTGAATATTTTGAATGTAGTCCGTTGATGAAATTATATTTTGTGCTTCCACACGGCTCTGTGTGTTTTTGAGAGAGATAACGCTTTATTGTACTAAACCCACCAAGGTATTCTAGTATTTTATCAAGAACATTTACGGGAAAAAATATATTTTCCCCACAAATGGGGAAATGCTACATTCTAATAAATAACATAGAAGTGGTTTAAAATTTCTCTAAAAAAAAGCAGATATAGATACATTAGGACGCAAAAGAGAAATTGAGTAAATAATACAAAGGAAAATCTGTATTATTATGTATAAATAATATACCAGGCATCGAACCTGTCGATGCCTGGTATAAACACAGCGAGGGACATACACATAAGGTCTGGCAGTGTTGTGTGGAAGTGTGTGTGGTAGAGGAGATTTAATATAGTGGTGATGGGCATAGCATGGCAGTGTTGTGTGGTGTTGGGAGTGTTTGTGTGTGTGGAGGAGACAAATACAGCGATGATGGGCATAGATACACTTGCTTTGGCCGTACATATGCTGGAATTGGAAAGATGGTGAGTAGATTTTCATGGTCCAAGTGCACGAAGACCACGAAGCAATTTAAATATTGTTCCATGGTCCAAAAAAGAGTATAATTTGCTGGTGTCTTTCCACTGCAACGACCACAAAAGACTTCTTAAACCTTTAACTTCTTCACTACTTCTTTATTCCTCAACAATAAACCATCAAACAATAGATAGGATGAACAGAGCAATTCCTACATATGTATTATCCATAATCTGAAAAATTATTGAACTCGTTGAGGAAATAAATTGCCAAATAAATAAGACAATCTCTTTATCAATTCAAACGTCTGATGAATTATTGGCTAATACAACAAAATGTTAAATTGAACTAGACACATTGGAATATATAATTGTAAACCAAATGTGCAGGTCTAGCCTACATCAATCTTTTTAAATAATAAGTGATGCAAAGAAATAATTCGTCTTGTTCCTCTTCTTCAACTAAAATCGACAATAAAAATAACATCAATTTTTTTTTAGCCTACTACCTTTTTTCCATACCTATTTTTAGTCATTCTTTCTTTTCCTTTTCTTTACCTATGGTTTATTACTCTTGCCCTTCGTCTCGCATTTTTAACTCACCTCATTCAGGGCGTGAATGTCTTCAATGGTAATGACGCGGTCCTTATTGTGGTCGAAGACGTCTGTGAAGTAATAGGTGAACTTCTCCACCTGGAAGTCGGAGAGGTGGATCTTGCCTTCAGGAGGCTGGAGGTCATCGTCGTCCTCGAAGGGTCTCCGTACCCACGTCGCTGAGGGACAGAGAAAGAGTGTTAGACCACGTCAATGAGGAGAGAATGAAAGAGAGAGCTAGGAAGAGAAAGAGAGAGAGAGCGAGAGAGAGAGAGAGAGAGCTAGGAAGAGAAAGAGAGAGAGAGAGAGAGAGAGAGAGAGAGAGAGAGAGAGAGAGAGAGAGAGAGAGAGAGAGAGAGAGAGAGAGAGAGAGAGAGAGAGAGAGAGAGAGAGAGAGAGAGAGAGAGAGAGAGAGAGAGAGAGAGCGAGAGAGAGAGAGAGAAAGAGAGAGAGAGAGAGAGAGAGAGAGAGAGAGAGAGAGAGAGAGAGAGAGAGAGAGAGAGAGAGAGAGAGAGAGAGAGAGAGAGAGAGAGAGAGAGAGAGAGAGAGAGAGAGAGAGAGAGAGAGAGAGAGAGAGAGAGAGAGAGAGAGGTAGAGAGAGAGAGAGGTAGAGAGAGAGAGAGAATAAACGGGGATAAAATTAACATGTAAACCACATTGTATCATACCACTGACAGTTTATCAAAGCCTCATGTTTTCAGGCATCAATTGATTCTTGTTCCTGCGCACTAGCTGACTCATATTTCCAACAACCAGCTATTGTGGACAATGATGAAAAATCAGGAGTAAATTGGGCATAAAGGCGTGTTTTACATTGTGCGGCCAACGGCCTCACTCAATGGGAACAGTTTATACGTTTTCCTGTGCTGATGATATCAGATTGCTAGCGATTGCAATTTTTGCCACATGTTCTTGTTTACAAATTTTCTTACCTGTTGTTTTATGTACTAGTTAGTCATATATGTTCACAGACACACATAAATCAAACACACAGTAACATACTTACCAAGTAACACCAGAGAATATTCTGAGGTTTGCAACATTACTGGTCCGTGAAATCATAGGACAGGAGAATGAAAAAAGTCGCAATGAATTCGACTTCACCACGTTGCGAAAAAAGATAAGGAATAGCAATAAAAAAAATTTATATATAAAACAGAGTGTTTGTCTGGCTAAGATGGGAACCCACTCGCTTAGGGTCAGCTTCATTAAACTTTGATTTGATTAAAAGAGACTTTATGAAGAGTGTCACAGAGAATGAGATCCGTCAGGATAAATACCTCACTCTTACAAAGGGTATATGAAGGACAGATGTAAATGTGTGTTTTTATGTATGTAGATTAGATAGCATTTAATAAACACTACAATCACCTTCTGTGGTTGATTTTTCAATAAATCTCTGAGCTAAATGTTTAATAGATCTCAAACCCTGGCCATTGACGACAGAAGAAAATGTATATAAGATGGTTAGCATTGTAATTGTGGGGCCACGCATGTGTGGATGAGCATGGGAAGGGTTTCCTCAGGAGATCTGGGGAGCGTGTGTTTGTGTGAGAGGTGAAGGGTGTGTCACAGAGACCTTGTCAACTAATTAACCTGGGTACCGGAGGGTACCCTATTTAGTATTGCATATGTGATTACATATAGCATTATATTGCATCTAACATTTTATTTACAACTAGCATTAAATTACACATAGCATTATAATACATACAGCATTATACTACGTGTGGCATTAAATTACACACATGATATTACACATATTATTTTATGTACAGCATTATAATACACATAGCATTATAATACACATATTATATTACATACAATATCTTATTACATATTCTATTATATTTCACTTAGCATAACATTGCAATTGAATTATATTGCATACAGAATTATATCACATATATAGCAACTGAAAGAATATGTAAGAAATCAAAGCTGTTGCACCTACCTTACAGATCACATTTTAGTTTTGTACATTTCCATGAGAGAAAATCATAAAAAAATTAAAACGAGTCGAAGTTAGCTACAATCAAGGGTATCTAATCCTACTAAAAGGCACTTATGATGAAATATACAGTATAATTGTTGGACTTTATTAAGCCAAAGGTATGTTAGTGTAGTTCCAGGGTATGATAGGCTGGGCCTCGGATATGTAAGTGTGGCCAAAGATATGTTAGGATAGTCCTAGGATGTTAGGCTTGGCCTAGGATGGGTTTGATGAGGCGCAGATAGGTATGGGAGATCCTCTCTTCGTTTCTTCTCATTTGTAACACTCCTTCTTGAATAACAAGACGGGTAGCGAAAGTGAATTATACTATCATCTTGGTGGGTGGGTTGCTGAAGGATAGGGCAGGCTTCCAGTGTTATCAATTGACATAATAGATTAGTTGACTGGATAAATTATAAAACAGGTGCAATTGTAATTGAATAAATATAAATGGAGCCTATTGTGTTAAAATCAGTTAAAAAAAAATTTTCACGTTAATCTGATAATGCATTATTTAGGTAGTATCATTCAATGAAGAGCAAGGACTACAAACCTCTGTCAGTTTGCGTGTTGTTCGCGTTATGTAATTTATCACTTAATATATCATATCTTACATGAGCATCGTGTCAGTTTCTTCCCTTCTCGCCATATTGTATTCCTTCATGTGAAAAATACACGAAAGTGCTCAGATTTTGTCATTTATCTCTCCAATGTGACTTCTTAAATATGTATATATAACGATTTATTTAATATTAGTCGAATTTTAATTACGTTAGGCCATAGTGAGGAATATTCGGTCTAAATGGGTTAGGCGACGCTGCTAAGTTAGCTTTGGGTCAAAATAAATAAATGAAGATATCTATATCTAAACAATAGAATAAATATCTGTCTGTCCAAGATTGGAGGCTAGACGAATAGGGCTAACGTCATTTAACTTTGCAGCATTTAAGATGATTTTAAGGAGTGGTAGAGAGTGTCAAAAGGAAAGTCAGGGGTTGAGCCCCATGCCCAGCTCTAAGGGGCATCGACCCTGTGTATTACCTGGAAATCGAGTAAGTTAAATGTTATGGACACACACCGTAGACTGTATCTCATGTTTTAATTATATATGAATTTAGATATTGATATGTAAAACATATTACAAATATATATTTTCATTTTTGCCACAAACATTTGGTTACAGTGATGGAGAAAGTGGACAGGAAATATTATTACAATGATATGGGTAAAGGGAATAGGTGTGTGGAGTATTTGTGGAGAGTGAAATGGTCCGTGGGGGGATATTTGGAGGGGGTGAGATAGACCGGGATGGTGCATGTGGTTGGAGAAGTGGAGACTGTATGTGGGGAGAATGGGAAGGGTGTGTGTGGAAAGGGGCAGAAGGTGAGGTAGATAGGGAGGGTGTCAGAAAGGGAGACAGGAAGAGTGTGGTTGGGAGGGACAGAAGGAGTACATGTGGGTAAGATGAGTAGGGCTAGTTTCCGAAATAGAGAGGCTGTGCGGAAAAGGCTTTGCTTTCTCCATATTGTTTCCTTCTTCAGTGTAAGGATAGTTAGCAAAACACTTCTTCAGTGTAAGGATAGCCAGAAAAGCAATTCTTCAGCGTAGGGATAATCCGCAAAGCCGAATGAAATGAAAGAGGAGATAGATGAAGATACCTACATAAATAGTTTCAAGAGAAGTAGTGAAAAAAAGCAAGGTATGTGGGAGGCAGTATAGTACGCGACCAGCGACTGACATGTGAGTCTCAGCTGTCCGTCTCACACACACAACCTAACAACAACAACTTCATTTTAACGTTTATAATTTGTAATTACATTGCATCAAAGTCACAATATTAAAATATAATTTTAATTACGTTGTACGTTTGTTGAGTGAAGTTCATGTTGGTGAGCTCAAACAGGTGAATGATCACACACACACACACACACACACACACACACACACACACACACACACACACACACACACACACACACACACACACACACACACACACACACACACACCGCTCCATCTTATAGTCCATCTTACACGGTTTACAGTATGCCGCGCCATCATGGAGTCCCCACCAGAAGAAACACATAAGGAAACTGGAAAAGGTTCAGACGTTTACAACGAGACTCGTCCCAGCGTTACGAGAGATAGGGTATGAAGAGCTCTTGAAGGAGCTGAGCCTTACGACACTAGAAAATAGAAGGGAGAGGGGGGGATATGATAGGAACATATAAAATACTCAGGGGGATTGACAGAGAGGACATAGACGAAATGTTCACATGGAATAGTAACAGAACGAGGGGACATGGGTGGAAGCTGGAAACTCAGATGAGTCTCAGAGACGTTAGGAAGTTATATTTTGGCGTGAGAGTAGTGGAAAAATGGAATGCACTTAAGGAGCAGGTGGTGGAAGCAAATTCTATTCATAATTTTAAAACTAAATATGATTGGGATATAATACCGGAGACATTGCTGTAAACAACCGATGGCTCGAAAGGCGGGATCCAAGAGTCAATGCTCGATCCTGCAGACACAAATAGGTGAGTACAAAGAGGTGAGTACACACACATACGTACATGCAGCCATCTGAAACTTGAATAACGAACACTTCCAGATTGAATATATTTCGTAAACTAGACCACTTTTGGAATATACTGCCCTAGCATGGAATTGGTGTCTCGTAAAATGTAAACACGAAGCGGGAGAAAATCCAGTGGAATGTCAATACCTAGTTTAGAAGTTGAGTGGTACGAATTACCAGAATACACTAAACAAGAAGATCTAATATCACTGCATGAAAAGAAAATAAAGGAACACATGATCACGACATACAAAATATTAGGCTGGAGAGTGGTTCTGTATATCGTTAATAATCAACTCACCTCACAGTACCTGTCGGTAAATTAGGTTACCTGAAAGTAAATATTGGTGCGTTGTTTCTCTGTAAAAATTAGACTATGACTTTACAATGATTTAGAAAACTTTTTATTGTCCGCCGATATCCTATAGGTACAAAAAATTTAAAAAAACATTAGATTTGACATGGTTGACTGGATCAGGATCTATTATAGAGTTGGTGAGGTGATCAAGATGTGCTAAAAAAATATTTTCCTTCAATTCAATGGCACACAAATTGTCTTATTATAATGGACAATCGTAACCAATACTGGAATGCTATAACGGCAATAGATGAGGAAATACTAATGGAAATACAGCAGATATGACGTTCGTAGTTGTTAACAAGGTATTCCTATTAGATAAATTAAGTTCTGAGCGGTCAGAAACAGGGAGGGAAACATTTTGAGTCACATTTGTCTCATGTGAACGACTTTAGCTGGTTTATATTGATTGTTAAAATGTGCTGGTGTTCAATGCTTATGATTGTACCGCTGAGGCCTGGTGTGTTTATCGTGTTCCTGCGAGAATGAATTTGTGTGTACTCACCTAGGTGTACTCACCTAGTTGTGCTTGCACGGGTTGAGCTCTGGTTCTTTGGTACTACCTCTCAATTGTGAATCAACTGATGTACAGGTTCCGGAGCCTACTGAGCTCTATCATATCTACACTTGAAACTGTGTATGGAGTCTGCCTCCACAAAATCACTTCCTATGGAATTCCATTTGTCAACTACTCTAACAAAAAAAAATCTTTATTGCTCATTAGGACAATCAATTTCCACATGTGTCCTCTACTGCGTATGCTCCTTTTGTTAAATAGTTTTTATCGACCCTATCAATTCCTTTGAGTAGCTTGTATGTGGTGATCATGTCCCCCCTAACTCTTCTTCTTCCAGCGACGTGAGGTTTAATTCCGTGGTCTCTCTTCGTAGCTCATACCCCTCAGTTCAGGTACTAGTCTGGTGACAAACCCTTGAACCTTCTCCAGTTTAGTCTTATGCCCGACTAGATATGGAATCCATGCTGGAGCTGCATACTCTAGGATTGGTCTGACATATATGGTATACAAATTTCTAAATGATTCCTCACACAAGTTTCTAAATGCCGTTCTTATGTTGGCAAAAGTGGCATATGCCGCTGATGTTATCCACTTGATATGGGCTTCAGGGGACAGGTCTGGCGTGATATCAACCATCAGGTCTTTCTGTTTCTCTGTTTCAATAAGAATTTCATCTCCCAAATGATACCTTCTATCTGGCCTCCTGCTCCCTACACCTATCTTCATTATTTTGCATTTTCTTGGGTTAAACTCTAACAACCATTTGTTGGACTATTCCTTCAGTTTGCCCAGGTCTTCTTGAATCCAAAAGCTGTCCTCCTCTGTATTAATCCTTCTCATAAATTTGTCATCGTCAGCAAACATTGAGAGGGAGGAGTCTATACCCTCTAGGAGTTCATTTACGTATATCAGAATATGATATTACGATATCATAGACAGAATATGATATTGCGATATCATAGACAGAATATGATATTACGATATCATAGACAGAATATGATATTACATATATCACGAATATATATATATATGTGTGTGTGTGTGTGTGTGTGTGTGTGTGTGTGTGTGTGTGTGTGTGTGTGTGTGTGTGTGTGTGTGTGTGTGTGTGTGTGTGTGTGTGTGTGTGTGTGTGTGTGTGTGTGTGTGTGTGTGTGTGTGTAGGAGTATATGTGTGTCAGAGTGTATGTGTCTGTGTATGTATCAGTGTGAATTTGTATGTGTTTGTGATCCAGTCCCCTTGTTCCACGTCCAAGTGTCAATTAATGCATCCCCCCTGACGTACTCGACAGAGAACTGCATTGCGCTTCTCTTCATCCTCCACTCAAAACGTTCGGCATATATTCCGAGGCTCACATACCACTATCTTAAAACAAATTAACGAGAAACAAATTCTCGTCTATCTAGCAAAAAAAATCGTTCCGGCTGCAGGTTCTGGTCGATCTTTTGCATTTAACACTTTTTGCAGTCACATGTACAGCGTAGGGTTGAACTCTTCATATAGATATTACACACTAGAAATCCAGAAGCCACATCTATATTTAACTCATTGAATAAGGATAGAATAGGACTATGTCTCACTCCAGTGAAGGTAGGTATGACGCTGGTCACGATAGATCGAAACCTTAACCCAGTAAAGGAAAGGAATTAAAAAAGTTGGATGAATCATTTTTTACTTTCCAGTAACTTTTTTTATCGTCACATCCTTATAAAATAGCACATGGAATACATGCTCTTCTGTCGATGTCGCGTTTAAAAATTATTCTTTCGTTTCCATATTGTAATAATATAATAATACAATATTTTTTTTTATTTTAAAATTATTATGATTAAGAGATCAGGTATTCTAACTCATAAATTATGAAAGCTCTATAAAGCTCTGTTTCTTACGTAAATAAATATTACCATAGAGATAATTCCAGTTGATGAGAGAGTTTAAGAGAAAGGTATTATCAAGGTAAAGCACAAAACCATTACGACTATATAGCACTGGGAAGGGGTCAGAAGTCAGAATAAGGATTTGGGATTGGACAGAAGGGGGAAGGAATGGTGACCAACCACTAGGACGGTCGGGGATTGAACGCCGACTTGCATGAAGCGAGACCGTCGCGCTACCATCCAGCCCAAGTGGTTGGGCTGAAAGAGCTTAAGATAATATAAACAAAAAATGGTCATATGAAAATCGCTCCTCATAGAGCACTTCCGGTCAATCATCAAATCCTACTCCATGCGAACTTTGTTCACAAATGCATATTATGTCGGAAATCGCCGAGTAGTATCGGATTTTATTGGCATGGTGTGAGCTGCTGACCAGAGTAGGGTTAAAGCTAATGCCTTGGTGGTTATCCTTTCGATGGGAATGTCAAGAGTAGTGATGTTTTGATGAAGCCTAGATGGTGATACCTCCTGTGTGATGCTTCTGTCTGGATGCCCCGAGATTGATAATGCCCCCCCCCCCCCCTCTCTCTCTCTATCTCTCTCTCTCACTGTCTCTCTCTCTCTCTCTCATTCTCTCTCTCTCTCTCTCCCAGAACGCAATACTAGGCATACTATGCAAGGCCTGATTTGCCTAATAAGCAGTTTTCCTGAATTTACACATTTAACACGTATTAAATAAGTTTCAACAGGACAAGCATCACAATAAACTTATAAAAATTGCACTTTTCAGCTTACCGAATTATTATACGATTAATAATACTAATTTTATGCAAGCCAAAAATTTGTTTAAATCAGGAGGCGAGAGGCAAAGGCGTTAATTCATATAAAGATGAAAACCCAGGTAATTAAACTTGAAGAATATAAATGAGTTTAGATAATAACGTTCATTAAAAAAAAAAAGACAGATTAGCGACGAATAGACAGGGAAGCGTGCTATTGAATTAGACTGACTGAAAAAAGATTAATGATATATCTGGCCCGATATATCTCCAGCCAAATTAGTCTGAACTGCACGTTTAATTAAATCAATTTATCATACTCGGTTTTGCAGGTTCGATCCTCTCTTTTGTTAGCTCATTTGAAGCAGTTGTAGATCTTCTATAGTGTCTAATGGAAGTGTGTGTGTGTGTGGTTACTGTTGTATTATCTGTAGCAACAGTTGTAATGTCTGTGGTACTGTATTGTCACTCTAGCCCCAATTGTGATGAATTATTGAAATAAATGACTATTAAAACTTCTAAATCAAAATAGACATTATATAATTCATTATTATATTTATTACTTAAAATACTTGTCATTAACGGCTTTTTCTTATGAAATATTGTTCTGTCATTTTGTGTACACATAATCAACTTTATTTGTACATATATAAGTAATGTATTGAAATGAATTTGGTTTGGTTAGGAAAGAAATGATGTGCCCTCTCGACAGCTCTATATAGGTGAAGCTTTGATTGGTTAGGATATATAAAGTATGGTTAGGTTACGTTACGTTACGTTTGGTTACGTTAAGTTTTGTCTGGTTAGGTTAAATGAATTATGGCTTTCTCATCAACTCTTTCACTTTATTTAACGTCACTTAAATTTATGAGCTAATGTCATCATTGTCAATTACTTCTTCAAGCCATTTATCAATACCTCATTTTAGCCCTTGTCTCAAATTTGTGTTTAATAATTATAAGACATTAATCCAAAAATAAATAAATACATTATTAATAATAATAATAATAATAATAATAATAATAATAATAATAATAATAATAATAATAATAATAATAATAATAACAATAATAATAATAAAAATAATAATAATATTATATGTTGTAGCCTAGTTGTCTAGAGTATGAGCCTGGGAACACCCAGAGCATAGGTTCGAACCCTCATCACGGCCCCTACGAATTTCTCAATAATAATAATAATAATAATAATAATAATAATAATAATAATAATAATAATAATAATAATAATAATAATAATAATAATAATAATGATAATAATAATAATAATAATAATAATAATAATAATAATAATAATAATAATACAACATGCTGTGCAATACTCTTGAGGGAAACAAACTGAAAACAACGTTTAAGTGCCGGGGTGCTGGCTGGCGTTGGCCTGAAGGCTGGCACACAAATACCATCAGACCTGCCTGCTGAGGGCGTGGTCTCCCTGGGTGCTGATGGACGGGTGGCGCCTGGCTGCGGGGGGTGGGGAGAACAGAGAGAGAGAGAGAGAGAGAGAGAGAGGGGGGGGGGAGAGAGAGAGAGAGAGAGAGAGAGAGAGAGAGAGAGAGAGAGAGAGAGAGAGAGAGAGAGAGAGAGAGAGAGAGAGAGAGAGAGAGAGAGAGAGAGAGAGAGAGAGAGAGAGAGAGAGAGAGAGAGAGAGAGAGAGAGAGAGAGAGAGAGAGAGAGAGAGAGAGAGAGAGAGAGAGAGAGAGAGACAGAGAGAGAGAGACAGACAGACAGACAGACAGACAGACAGACAGACAGACAGACAGACAGACAGACAGACAGAGACAGAGAGAGAAAGAAAAAAATAGACGGAAAACAAAAAACGAAAGACTGAAACAAAATATATTTTTTTTTTTTAGAGAGAGAGAGCCGGAAACTTTGGAATTGTTTGGAATTGTTGTGGAAAGAATATGAGATAGATATGGGAAGGAGAGATAGACATGGGAACGCGGAAGATAGACAAAAGGGTGCAAGAGAGAAGCAGTGACAGAGAAAAAGCCAAAGGTTCAAACTTTCCACACTAGCCTTCAGAGAGACTCGCCAGGTCTCGCCATACGGGCTACCGAGCCCTTTCAAAGCGGCCTTAATGGTACAGCATACTTGCCTGGGCTCAGGGCAGTCATTAGGGGAAGGGTCTATCAGCCAATGTGTAGGGACCAGGGAATTGAGGTCGTCAGAAAGAAGGCAAACGGAAAGAGAAAGAGAGAGGGAAAGCAAGCTTATAGCTTATACACAGATTATGAATCCAACGAGCTGAGCTTATTGTATAGAAAATTTAACCCAAATAAATTGTCTATACCTTTTAGCCAGAGGAATTTACCAGTGCAACAAGCAGGATTTAAACAAGAAAATATTTTGTCAAATGTTTAATTAGCAATCAAAATACAGTTCGTATTTTTTTCCTTAACTAAAAGAACTGGTTACTGTCTTTGTAAAATACATTCATGGTCGTCTCATCCATTTCACTGTCATATCGATTTTGAAATATGTTTCCTTCCCTAATTACAGCAATTACAATTACAAGGAACTTAGCAACAATCTCACAACAAAAGTGCATCAAATATACTCGTAAAGTCACGTAATATAGTTTAAATACAAATGACTATTAAAATATTCATTCCAAGTTGAATAAATAATAGGTTTCGGGACGCGAATGCCAAAAACAGCAGATAAATTAAAGAATATATGCTTGAGAGCTTCCATGTTTTTGCAAAGATAATTAGAAAGTCTCTTATAACGGATCGCGTTCAGTATACAAGAATGAACCAAAGCTTGAATGGGCCCCAAGCTTTGTTTCAGACTTCAATAAACTCTATTATTCCGACAGAATTCGAATCTGCGAGGCCAGGGGATCCTCCCACTGGCCACAACACACTTGACACCACTCCACAGACATAGAACGTAAATGTAGCTAAGAATGTTACGGAAACAAAGTATCATAGAGAGTGTGTGTGTGTGAGTGTGTGAGAGTATTCCCACAAGTCCTCTCTCTAACTTCCAGAACGTGACCAGTTCCGTCACTCACTAGGCGGCCTACTCACTCAGAGACTGTTGTCAGTGGTGTTTATGTACTTGGCTTCGAATCATAAGTGTATCTTTACTCCTGAAGAGTGTTGTTACACTGGGATTATTCGAACATTTTCCCTCAAGAAAATAGTTAAATTTAAATTTGATTTATTATATTTGCTGTGGTCTCGGGTTCGAAGCCAAGCTGATATCAAAACAATCTACCTAAGATAGTATTTTTTTGATGACAGAAACCATTGAAAATGGCTTTCTAGCAAATGCATTATGTGTCCGATAACCAAGTGTGCTTCCAAAAATTTTATGCAAGGTGTGCTATTTCAATTTTAAGAGACATACAATATTATTTGCAGCCGAGTGATCAACTACGACCATCCGACTGACTAGAAACCCGACCAGAGAAAACCAAACTGGCAAACAATCTTCTAGGAATGCTACTCAACAAATAAATGTTTTCAAAATAGGATCTATCACACTGTTTCCAACAGTATCCGAAACGGTATATTAAACGGTGCATGAATCAGTATCTTAAATGATACACTAAATAGTATCTCAATATATGGAATAATAAACTATTCCGTATCTCAATCAATGTATGAAATGATATACTAATAAGTATCTGAAACTGAAACAGTATCTGATATCGTATCCGAAACAGAATCTAAAATTAAAGTATGATATGAATGTGTTAGTAAAGTAAGCATCCAATTTGTTCCATTTACATGCATCCCCCACTAAAACACAAAGGGAGATGACTTCAAAGTAAAATATTCATTTACGAACGGGCCTTAAAATTCACGACTTATTACATTTCTTTTTTAATATATATCTGATTGTTGGATCGGTACCAGAATAGGAAATTCTGCCCAAAAATGTCCGTCCGAGCATAACAAATATTTACGAATGTCATGTACACCTTTGTTCTTTCAACGAACTGATTTTCTCAGTATGTGTAGTGGAAGAGAAACGAGAGGAGAGAGGATAGCAGAGAAGGACAGAGAGGATAAGCAAAGGAAGGGAGGGGTACAGGAAATAAAAGTAGGGGGAGGAAGATAGATAGATGGGTGGAGAGAATGAAATGGAGACAGAGAGACAGAAACAGAGAAAGGAAGAATGAGGAGCATGAAGAAACAGAGACATGAATAGACAAGCAAAAAACGGGATCAGAAGCACCAAGGTGTGAAAACAGGTTAGATGATACACAGCGAAAATTTAACGAAATAGGCAGGAGAAAAGACGAAGTGACAAAAGGGAGACAGGAAGAGTGACAGCCAGGGAGGAATACACAGGCACAGAAAGGGGCAGGGAGGCAAAACAGAAAGGCAGCCTGAATGCGGATGAGAAATAAAAACTGGAACAAGTTACATTCAAATGAAACATTCGTGTGTTTGTGGATGGGTCTCTACACCTCTGTTTGTATACGTGTCATTAGACGTCAGTACATACACGTGTGGGCGTGTGTGCACCATTTCGTACGGCTGCTCAGATATGCAAATTACACCCCTAACTGCTTTTCAATAATAGAGGATACTCTCTACTGCAGTCTGACTGCATACGTCTCTGACTAATCAGTCTTTTGCTCAGTTATCCTTCCTCCATGTCTGTCTGTCTATCTTTCTCTCTCTCTCTGTCTCTCTGTCTCTGTCTCTCTCTCTTTATATATATATATATATATATATATATATATATATATATATATATATATATATATATATATATATATATATATATGTGTGTGTGTGTGTGTGTGTGTATATCACGAAAGTAAGCACGTGATTAAAAATGTGACAATGTCAGACCACGGAGGAAAAATGAAACAGGAATTTCCTTAAGTACTTTCGTATATTAATACATCTTCAGAAGGAGTCCTCTTAATACATCAAGAGGAGCAGGAAATAGTGTAGACAACACTACATTATTATTACATCTATATTATTATTACATTATTACATCTATGCATTAGAACCAGGATGAACAGTTTGAACCAGATTACTACTAAGATTGTTCGTATGTCAAGATTATCTCTGTCTTGATCCCTCGTTACTAGCTTAAGAATAGTATCAAAATGCATATATAAAAAAGCGTAGAAATAATATGACCAAACACAATAAGGTTGAATTAATTAATAAATCATTACTATGTAGCTGTTTCTTTAGTATTGTAAGTATTAAAATTAATATTTTCCCTTCATCTTTTCCTTCAGAGATATTAAGCACAAAATTAGATATAAAACTTTAAATAAATACTAAAACTTCCTTATTTAAAGTCAAATAAAATCACAATATAGATTGCAGAACAAAATTAAAAGCTAATCCATGAGATTTATTACAGTTACGAAATAATTGTCATTAAATCATTTACAGGATGATGGATTAATTGAGGCAACTCGAGATTCTTATAAATTCTCATTATTGGCATTAGCAGTAATCCTAGACTAGCTAATGCAACAAATAGAAGCCCCAACACCGGCACCGTATTATCAAGTGACAACACCTGCAGCATTTGACCAAGTGCCAACACATGCAGCATATTGTCAGCATTAATTCCTGTCATTTCACTCTACAAATGGTAGAAAGGAGATCAAATATGGCCAAACAAGGCTTCCCACTCACACCGCTTCACACCCGACAGCCTTCCACCCACGCCGCTCCCAAATCCGCCTATTTGGCATAAGGTCTGTCAACCGAGGAAGGAGTATTAAGGCTACCAAAAGGGCTTACTGACCAACCAGCAGGAAAACTTTAATTACAGACACTGCTCAAAACTAATGCAAACCTCCCAGCGTATATACTCCGAGGAATTGCGTACACTTCACAATGCATGAAGATACTGGAATACTTTCCGTTTTCTTCGTTGTTTATATCTCCCCGTATTAAAAGGAGATTTTGTTCTAATACTCCGCCTGATCTTCTTAATTATTTCACCTTAATATGATTTATTTTGTTTTCCATAATCTTATGATTTTCCAAAAAATGCTTTCATATTTGAATTAATTTATCTTCGGTAATTTATCTTGTAATTTATAAGTGTATATTAATGAACAAATTATTGAAGTAACATGCACATTTTTCAATGTTCATTACCTGAAGTAATATTGGAATTCCACACCTCAATTTATAAACGGTTCTCGGAGCAAAGGTGACACTACGATATCTTAAGTGGTGTACGACATTCAGTACACGATATACGATAGAGCAACATAACACGTAACGCAACGATACTTGGGAAGAACGTGGTATTACGATACCTGTAAATAACATAATACTGCGATAAATGGAAGGTAAGTAAGGCCACGATACTTGGATCACACGTAAACACCAGTATACATGGAGTGAACATAACATTACAATACCTAAGATGGCGGAAAAGCAATGATACTAGGAGCAAACGTAACATCAAGATCTCTGGACAGGACGTAATACCACGATACCTTAAGTTCAGGCATCACCACGATACCCAAAATACAAGCAACACAAAGATGCCTGAAGTGAAAGTCCCCCACTCCCCCCCCAACAATACCTGGAGAGCTACGATTACTTTCCTACGATTCCTACGATTGAATTCCTACGATTCCTGAAGTGCTAGCCACACAGCGATACCTGGAATACACGCTTCACCATTCACGAAACCTGGAAACTAAACCTCAATGTAAGTGCCGTTTTCCATGCTATTTAGTCTTTCTGTTCTTTGTTGAAATATATATGACGATGTAGTTAATCGTGATTATGTCTTCATGTCTGTTCACTCCCACAGCGACGTAAACATCAGTGCATTTGTAGTTTGTCTTCATGGAACCTTACTATAAAATACGCTCACATTAATTTGATGATCCTGATGTTACCGGCCTGCCCTTGTTTGTGGGGCAATGTTCAAGGCTTTCTGGCAGTCTAGGAATATGACAGTGTGTCCACTCGTTTACTGTCTTGTTTGACATGCCTTGCACGATCGTTGAATTATTTTAGATTTAGAAAGACAAGATTTGTCCAATCTGAAGCCATGCTGGTGAAGCGTGTTAGAGTTTTTCGGATTTATGGCACAACAGGTATGTTAGGGATGCAATCCTATAGCTGGAAGCTGCTTTGTCAGTCAGCTGTCTTATATACAGGTAAGATATGAAATGTCTTCAAGCTCTTTTCCAACTTTCTTCGTTTCTGGAAACATGCTGTATATCTTTTCAACAAAAATTCCTTAAGGGCATCTCTTCTCCTTTCAATAACACAGGCTACATCTGTTTTAGTCACATTGTTGATTTTGTTCTTAATTTGATCAAGTTTTAATTACGTTTCCATTATATTTTGTAATATTCTCCAGCAATTATCACTTTGTGCCACTGAGTCTCTCTTTTACTAAACAGAGGAGACGCTAGCAACATAACGGGTGATGGGAAGATGAGCTTAGCTTTCTCATTAGCTGTTACAGCCTGACCAAGAAAATGACAGGAAATTGGTAAATTAGCCACAGATTAGCTTTTAAATATTTACGAAATGGTCGTGAGTTCCGTAACCGGTGCATGTGGTGGATACACAAGGATCTAAAACAAAGTTTGGATATGCAATGGGCTAGAAGTGGGAAAACTCTGTATATTGATCTCACAACTGATTACGTTCAAATTTTTTCTTAAGTACTTCGTTTACTTCCAATATTCAATGTACCCGTCTTGAAAATTCAGTTCATATATAAATTCTAGTAATCCCCTTTTCAGACCACTTCTGGGATATGTCCAGATATGCTCGCAGTATATCCTTCTCTCTCTCTATCTTGACTCACCTTCATTAGCTTTGCATTGTCTGCAAACACTGTTATGAAGGAAGGGAACTATCAGCAGAAAGCGCCAAGCCATTACGACTATATAGCAATAGGAAAGGGTCAGGATAAGGATTTGGGATGGGACAGGGGGAAAGGAATGATGCTCAACCACTTGGACAGTCGGGGATTGAACGCCGACCTGCATGAAGCGAGACCTACTAGGAATAAGATTGGCCCTGGCCCCGACAATTGTGATACTCCTCTCGTAACCCCCTTCCCACCCCCTTTTCTCCACCCTTCTGTATTGTTCGATTTCTGTCACCTGATTGCAGAACTCCAAGAAGTTGTTAATCACAATTTTCCTTTCCTAAATGCGTGCGGGTGATGTGAGGCAAAATTTAGCTGTTCTAAGTTTTATACTAGAGTGCTTCAAAACATTTTTTCTAGTAACTTACACAGAAAAATTTGTTAGTGAGACTGGTCGGTAGTTTAGCGGTTCTCATTTTCTCCTTTTTTGTGCATATTATTATCCTGTTATATGTGTACTCTTTCCAAGACCTTGCGTATTCATTGTGATTTTCTTTAGTGCTGTGCTCTTTGTAGTTCTCCAATGTACCTTTGCGTCTTCTCTTTGCCTCCAAGTACTGTCTGTTGAACCATGGGCTAATTCTCCGTTTGGTTCCCATTTACCTCAGCATTGGTATGAATCTTTCCTTGGCTTCTTTGAGTTTGCTCATTATTTAATACATCTTGCCTTATGATGACTTTTCTCTGAGTTCTCTTCCCCATCCTACCCTATACAGACAATCCTTCGACCTATTGGTATTCCCCAACCCGTTACTCTAGTTTTTCACTCTCCAACTTTTACCTCTTTGTTTGACCTTCTTTGTTCTAATATATCTGTGTGTGTGTGTGTGTGTGTGTGTGTGTGTGTGTGTGTGTGTGTGTGTGTGTGTGTGTGTGTGTGTGTGTGTGTGTGTGTGTGTGTGTGTGTGTGTGTGTGTGTATGTGTGTGTGTGTGTGTGTGTGTGTGTGTGTGTGTGTGTGTGTGTGTGTGTGTGTGTGTACTCACCTATTTGTACTCACCTATTTGTGCTTGCGGGGGTTGAGCTTTGGCTCTTTGGTCCCGCCTCTCAACTGTCAATCAACTGGTGTACAGATTCCTGAGCCTACTGGGCTCTATCATATCTACATTTAAAACTGTGTATGGAGTCAGCCTCCACCACATCACTGCCTAATGCATTCCATCCGTTAACTACTCTGACACTAAAAAAGTTCCTTCTAACGTCTCTGTGGCTCATGTGAGTACTCAGTTTCCACCTGTGTCCCCTTGTTCGCGTCCCACCAGTGTTGAATAGTTTATCTTTGTTTACCCGGTCGATGTGACCGGGATGGGACGGTCTTGATTCTCAGAGGAATTGACAGGGTAGATAAGAACAGGCTATTTAACACAAGGGGCACACGCACTAGGGGACACAGGTGGAAATTGAATACCCAAATGAGCCACAGAGATATTAGAAAAAATAACACACATTTTGTGTGTGTGTGTGTGTGTGTGTGTGTGTGTGTGTGTGTGTGTGTGTGTGTGTGTGTGTGTATTTTTATTTAGCTTAGAACTTTATTAACATCATAATTTCAAGGAAATTGGTTGTCAGTTCATATTCTGCAAAAAACATTTCTCTCGTGTGTACTCTAGTATTTGCTCATACATTGCTTATCCACCTAAAAATCATTAAAACTTTTGTTCAAAATTCCGCTTCCACATACCAGATAATTCACAGTGAATATATGCCACGTTCACGTTGCACTTACATTGCATTTATATTGCATTTGCTATTCTATTTACGATGCACACATTGTTGCAATCCATTTACTTCCCACATAAACATCATGGAATCATTTGTACCAGTTCCTCTTCTCTGCATTATTGATGCAAATATAAATGAACGCCTTTAACCAATTTCCTTTACTATTTATAAAACATTTTTATGTGGCCTTCACTCTTCTTTCGTATTGAACGCAGTAGATTTTTTTGCACACTTCTACCCATTTCATGCATTTTTTTTACTAGTTTCTACCGGAACCATTCATTATTGACTAGTGTCAACATGAATTATTCATTACTGACTAGTATCTACATGAACCATTCCTAATATACTGACATTCACGCATTGCATCACACTCATTTAGAATGGCAAGAACGGCAGTTCCTGGAGTATGCAGCCCCAGCCTAGAGTCCATATCTAGTCAAGCATATGACTAAACTGGAAAACGTGCAAAAGTTTGCCACCAGACTACTACCCGGGCTGAGAGGTATGACCTACGAGGAGAGACTACGAGAATTAAACCTTACGTCGCTGGAAGACAGAAGAGCTAAGGGGGACTTGATCACAACGTACAAGATTCTCAGAGGAATTGACAGGGTAGATAAGAACAGGCTATTTAACACAAGGGGCACACGCACTAGGGGACACAGGTGGAAATTGAATACCCAAATGAGCCACAGAGATATTAGAAAAAATAATTGTGTCAGAGCGGTTGACGAATGGAATGCATTAGGCAGTGATGTGGTGGAGGTTCACTCCAAACACAGTTTCAAGTGTAGATAAGATAGAGCGCAATATGCTCAGGAACCTGTACACCAGTTGATTCAAAGTTGAGAGGCGGGACCAAAGATCCAGAGCTTAACCCCCCGCAAGCACAAAAAGGTGAGTACGAATAGATGAGTAGAAACAGGTGAGTACTGAGAAAGAAATGTTGCAACTTGGTTTGTTGGCTGACCTGACCGGAGTGTTATTTAATACCTCATTAAATGAGGTCATTTGCCTAATTAGCTATCTGGTGACAGGTGCTCTCTCTCTATCTCTCTTTCTCTCTCTCTCTCTCTCTCTCTCTCTCTCTCTCTCTCTCTCTCTCTCTCTCTCTCTCTCTCTCTCTCTCTCTCTCTCTCTCTCTCTCTCTCTCTCTCTCTCTCTCTCTCTCTCCTCTTCTTCATCTCTTACCTAACCCATCCTCTGCCCTATCCTCTTCTCACTTACCTATTCTTTTTTTTCGCTGTACCATACTCTTTTCCCTAACTCAATTTCTACCCTCTACTCTCTTCCAATACTCATCAGCAACCCTTCCTTCTCTTCCTTTACCACATCCTCTCATATCCTTACCCATCCTCTTTCTTTAGCCATCCTTTCTCTTCTTCTCTCTTTCAATCCTCTCTCTCTCGTACCTATCCGCTACAATCCCCTCTCATACCCATACACATGCCCTACTCCCATACCAATCCTCTCTTTGTCAATTTTTTGTCGATTATTTACCCCTCTTCTCTGTTTGTTTTTCTCGTCTTATTAAATTCCTTACCCACTCCTCACCTTCCTTTCACTTTAAACCTCCTTCTCCTTCCAATTCCTCTTCTTCTCCGCCCATTCTCACCCCCTCTCTATTTCCCCCCTCAATCCCTCTACCATCTCTCACCCCTTTCAACCTCCCCCCTCATACTCAGATATTAATTAACTCATCACAACACAGATTATCATATTCATAATTAATGTGTTCAGCGAATCTGTAAAAAATCCAAAGGGGTAATGTTCATTTTAATAGACGATAATCTCTGAGAAATTAGTAAATTGGTTGAGCATTTTCGTGTATATTTAATACTTTCAAAGACAGGTTGTAATATATTCTCGAAAGTGCTGAAGCAGTTTCGTGTTTACTTTTCTCTCATGTTTATCGGTTATCGTAAATTTATCTTCAGAGCGTAATATTTACGAAAAGGTATTGTGGATTTAAATAGAGTTAATATGAAAATATTTCTCTCTCTTAATTTTATATTTAGCTGAATGTTTTTATACAATCATGCACGATGGTGCAATAATATAGAATTGTTTCTCTGCACACATCTGCCATTTAATCATCTATTTTAATCATAATACTACTTTTGTTTGTGAAGTAGTATGCCTTTAGAAATTTTATATGATTATGACGAAGTCTGCCCGCTTCCACCCCTCAACCCCCCAAATAATTATTCAAATTTTTCAAATTTACTTCTAAACCTTCAATTTCATTTAATGTCTTGTCCCAGTAGTAACCTATTCTACCGTCCTGGCATTTCAATTCACGCACACACCTCTAGTTCCTAACAGTTTAATGTTCTGTTAACACCTCATTACAAGGAGTCCTCTCAAGTGGATTTCCTATCTCTAGCTAGGTGCTCCTCGTTCTGAACAATGGTCGAATCGTAGTTGTTGATAAATATCACTGCCAAAACAATGTCTTTTAACTCAGAAATTTACCCCCTACTGCCATTGACCGCCTCTCACCCTAAGCACCGAGCCGTGGCGGAACTCCACATACGATAAGAACCTCTCCCTTGTACTTTTTTTTTATTTCTAGTGCTAACTAGAATTTATTCATAAATTCCTAACTTTTACCCTGGCCAAAATACTTTCCTCCAACTGAATGGACACTAGCTAACAGCATACACGAGGGACGACCGTCAAGGAGAGTGGGTCGTGCTCAAGATGGAAGATAGTTTTTGTTTCGTATCAGGTGTTACAGCGCCGGCTGCCAAATTAGCAAGAAGTGCGCCCCTTCTGCTGTAAGTTCCTTGGTGTCCTGCTTACTAAGTTCTGCACGTGTCTGTTCATGGACGCTGAGGAATAAAAGTAGGTGAAGTAGGCATCTTCATCTTTAAGATGCCTACTCCACAAGTGAGCACTAGATTTGCTGCACTCTTTCGTATGCGCAGTTTTATGTTGTTTATGTACGAACATCGCCTGTGTTTCTCGGTCGCAAATATAACCTGTCATGTTATTAATGATCCTCGTCGTCAGTCATCAGCTTCAGGAACGAAGGGAAGTAGATAGATGAAGTAACCTTTCTACAACAGGGACTAAGCACCCTACCTCCTAGTTCACATGCACCAATTCAGTATATTCTAGGTTTTGTTCCATTATAGACTACTCTTAGAGTATGTTCTTGATAGCATTCCCTATGTTGTAGAATGTAATCTGAGATTTTACAAATTCTTTAAGCTCCGCCAGCATACCGTGGTGTCAAACCCGGTCAAAAGGAAATACAATGTCCAGTGGAACAACACTGCTGATTTTTGTCTGATTTCACATAGTCAAAAGGTTCAACATAAGATTTGTTTTAGACGATCTTAGATAATATTCACGACTGCATAATAACTCATAACGTTCAAAGAATGCTGATGTTCATTGTAAGAACATTGTCTAAAATATTATGCCCTGTAATTAACAGCAAGGGGACACTGGTTTATAGATGCCGACCACTGAACGGCTCTTGCTTTTTTGGACTGGGATTATATCGACCATCTTCCCTTCACTGCGGGGAGGGTCTTGTTTCTTGAGGTAGGTCAAGTTTGTAGAGTGAGATGAGGGGCAAAAGCCAGCAGATCCGCTCAATTATCCCCATCTCTCTCTCTCTCTCCCTCCCTCTCTCTTTCTTTCTCTCTCTCTCTCTCTCTCTCTCTCTCTCTCTCTCTCTCTCTCTCTCTCTCTCTCTCTCTCTCTCTCTCTCTCTCTCTCTCTCTCTCTCTCTCTCTCTCTCTCTCTCTCTCTCTCTCCCCTCTCTCTCTCTCTCTCTTTCTCTCTCTCCCTCCCTCCCCCTAACCAGGAAAGACATGCAAGATTTACGAGTCAAAAATACTGGGAAACTTTCAGAACGAGTGAGTTACAACGTGGTAAGTTTCTTTCTTTAGAGTTTTTATTCTTTAAGTGACACAGATTCATGAGGTAACGCTGACGGAGTTTAATGTCTCACAATTCCAAGATCTGTGACCTGACAATCCCACTCGCTCTATCTCTCTCTCCGCACCCTCTCTGATCTGCTGGGATAGTCACAGTAAGTGTAGTGAATATTATCTGATGACCAGAAGAGCCGACATAGTATACCACCTGCCCTCAGGTAACAAAATTGTTAATTGGTCGTTAATTAGGCGTAGTACATATGACCAAGGAAAGGGGAATGAAATGATAATGTGTGAAATTCCAGCTCAGGTCTCTCCTAAGTATAATGTGATGGGAATTGTGTTGCATTATTAGGGATAATGATTGTCAACCAAAGACGTTGATGGGCTCAACTCCATGTCATTTAGAATCAAACCTAATAGTGTGGAGTTTCTGAGGGTTAAGCATTGTTTGAAGTACCTAATTTCAAGGTTGCCAGTGATGACAATATCAACTGACTAGAACTTAAGGTCCCTATTTGATATTATATAGATATTAAGATATTTTATTTGCTATCTTTCACCATGTTTCGTCTCCAAGTTTTCCGTAACAATCCAGCAGGTGAAATAGGGACCTTATGTCTACTCTAAAACTAAAATAGACAATTCTGTCACGACTCATCCAGGATGAAAATCCAGAAAACCTATAAAAAAAATTCTCAAAACTGTCTTCGTATTGAAACTTTTGTTTGTTTTCCTCTTACATATTTTCGAAATAGGTTCCCTTTCATGTATAGAAACTGAAATAACTTTTTCGTTGCACTGCAGCACTTGAGGAGTAAATAGTATAAATAGCAGGACAATGATGCATGAATCACTTACCTGAGACATACAAATTTGGCAACTAAAGTGTATTCAGTAGCTAATTGAAATTGTTTAGTTTGCAGTACACGTTTTTATTATATATACAAAAGCACAATATATTATAAATATATATATATATATATATATATATATATATATATATATATATATATATATATATATATATATATATATATATATATATATATATATATATGTATATATATATATATATGTATATATATATATATATATATGTATATATATAAATGTACCAAACTACTGTACAGAGTCGAGATCTACAACACTGGTCTATCATATAATAATTTTCGTTCACTTATTTGTAAATCGGAATAAGGAGCACCAGAGAAGAATCTTATACTGTTATACATAGACAGAGGGACAATGAACGGAAATACACACACATATACGTATGTCAATATACATAGACATAAACACACTAAAATGAATCTACTTGTACCTCAAACAATGCTAAGCAGTACTTTCACAATTAGTATATAATGAAAATTTGCACAAAATGTACTTTATTATACATACACATACGCACACGCACACAAACACACACACACACACTCACAAGCACAAACACATACACACACTCACAAGCACAAAAACACTCACACACACATACATATACACACACACATGTGTGTATTTGTGTGTAATCAACTGGTTTACAGGAATCTGTACACCAGTTGATTGACAATTGAGATGCGGGACCAAAGAGCCAAAGCTCAACCCCCCGCAAGCACAACTAGGTGAGTTCACACGCCTATGAAGTCAAGCACAGAATGGAGTTAAAGAAAGTTTCTTGTAAACATATGTTGTTGAATATGACCGAAAGGGTAAGATTAATAATTCTAACACGAATTTTCTCAATATTTCTTATGTTTTTCTTCACTGTCGAGAATATTTCAATTATCCTCGACAGTGAAGAAAAACATAGGAAATATTGAGAAAATTCGTGTTAGAATTATTAATATTACCTTTTCGGTCATATTCAACAACATATATATATATATATATATATATATATATATATATATATATATATATATATATATATATATACATATATATATATATATATATATGTCGTACCTAGAAGCCAGAACGCACTTCTCGGCCTACTATGCAAGGCCCGATTTGCCTAATAAGCCAAGTTTTCATGAATTAATTGTTTTTCGACTACCTAACCTACCTAACCTAACCTAACCTAACTTTTTCAGCTACCTAACCTAACCTAACCTATTAAGATAGGTTAGGTTAGGTTAGGTAGGGTTGGTTAGGTTCGGTCATATATCTACGTTAATTTTAACTCCAATAAAAAAAATTGACCTCATACATAGTGAAATGGGTAGCTTTATCATTTCATAAGAAAAAAATTGGAGAAAATATATTAATTCATGAAAACTTGGCTTATTATGCAAATCGGGCCTTGCATAGTAGGCCGAGAAGTGCGTTCTGGCTACTAGGTATGACATATATATATAAATATATATATATATATATATATATATATATATATATATATATATATATATATATATATATATATATATATATATATATATGAGAAAAAGATCCAGAAATTAAACATCATGTCGTTGGAAGACTGAAAACTACGGGAGATATGATTACAACATACAAATTTCTATAAGGAATTAATAGGGTAAACAATTACAGACTATTTAGCACGGGCGGACCTCTACCAAGGGAACAGCGGTGGAAACTGAATAGAAGTCTTTTACAGGTGGGACAATATCAATAGAGTTGCCAACGCCTACGTCACCCGTGAAATCAGACACAGCTACATTTGGAAACAAGTTAACGAGGAAAACGGATACGTCGAAGAGGTCATTAAAGCGAAGACGAACCTCTATATAGCTTCTGATGAAACGACCAACGCTTCAGATTCTCTCCAACCAATGCGCTCTCTCACAGGAGCGCCTTTATAGCGGCTCACACACATATACACAAAAAAAAGAGGAAAGAATTCTGAATGACGTTATCGAGAGAAACGTGTTCCGTACATACACTAACTGTAAGATAATTTTCACAGTTTACCATAAGAGCAAGAAGATCGCCAATGTACTCAAATATAACTTCACCGACACCAGGAGTAACGCCTTTGAAGGAGACAAATTCCTTTACATGCCCACTTGTGGACTGTTAATCTCAATATATAGAAAAACAATTTTTTTGTCAAGGGGACTGATATTACACTGTAAACATGGCTCTATCAAAGCTCACACTGTTTCTAGACACAACCAGATCCCTCACCAGAGATATCTTAACCAACGATGCCAGAATGATAGGAAAAAGAGCATCAATAATTGATGATAAGCCATACTCCTCCTCCTTGAGCCAGCTTACTCTCAGGTGTACCTCAGCTTTTCCCCTACACCAATAGAGAACAACCACAGTGTACCACATCTACTGTCCCAACCTACCTCAAAAATATTATACCTTACTACGCCTCATCCCACCAAGTGCGCATTACCAACTGTGTATCCACGATGCAAAAATACTAAAAATAATTTCAAGTTTCACTGAGGTTGTTCGTGTGAATATATATATATATATATATATATATATATATATATATATATATATATATATATATATATATATATATATATATATATATATACATATATATATATATATATATATATGTATATATATATATATATATATATATATATATATATATATATATATATATATATATATATATATATATATATATATATATATATGAGTGTTTGTGAAAACGTATACACCAATATTAATATATCAAAACATCCATGCTCAAGTTTCTCTTCTGAGTGACAGAAAGAAACAAGTCTCAGGGATCCATTGGAAGACCCAGCGAGATCCTCGGAAGCGCATTCAAGGTTGGTGTGAGAGGCCTGCGAGGGTATGACAGAGAGAGAGAGAGAGAGAGAGAGAGAGAGAGAGAGAGAGAGAGAGAGAGAGAGAGAGAGAGAGAGAGAGAGAGAGAGAGAGAGAGAGAGAGAGAGAGAGTGAGAGAGAGAGAGAGAGAGAGAGAGAGAGAGAGAGAGAGAGAGAGAGAGAGAGAGAGAGAGAGAGAGAGAGAGAGAAAGAAGGAGAGGGCGAGAAAGAGAGAAAAGAGAGAGGTGGTGGTAGTGGGGGAAAAAAAGAGAGAACATACCTTCCAGTCTGGCATACATTGGTCACCAAACAAACACAAAAGGAAAAGGGGGGCTCAATTCTCCATCAGTCAGGTCCAGAGGGAAGAGACAGAGAAAATGAACGATGTTTGTATGATAAAGAAAGCTTATTTTAATCCTCGCGCTGCATGCATCTTGTGCTGGAGGCGCTGGACATCGCAAGACAGTAGCTTTGAGTTGTGGAGATTGTTGTTATGACTGCAGTTTGGATCGATGTGACGGTAGTTATACAGTAATAATAATGTTTGTGGTATGGGTTAATGCTTGTGGTCTGGGTTAAGTTAATGATGATGGTGTTTGTAGTGATGGAACAGAAGTTACAGTGGTGGTGGCGATAGTGGTGTTGACCAGACCACACACTAGAAGTTGAAGGGACGACGACGTTTCGGTCCGTCCTGGATCATACTCAAGTCGATTGTGAGAATGGACTCACATTCGAGAATGGACAATCGACTTGAGAATGGTCCAGGACGGACCGAAACGTCGTCGTCCCTTCAACTTCTAGTGTGTGGTCTGGTCAACATACTTCAGCCACGTTATTGTGACTCATCGCCTGCGATAGTGGTGCGTTGTAGGTGATGTTGAGTGGTAGTGGCAATATGTTGGAGAGTAAGTGTGGTTGTAGGGAAGGTGGTAGTGACGTAGGCGCGGGTAGTTATTTTAATTGTGCTTGTGGTGACTGTGGCTGGAGACGGTTTTTTTCCGGTTGAGGTAATGTTGGTGGAGGTGATGGTAGGTGTTGATAGGTGTTGTAATAATGATTGTGGTGGTCATGGGAATAGTGATTGTGGTGTCAGGATAATGTTGGTTGATACGGTGCTGATGGTAACTGATGACAGTGGTTGTTACAAGAGTCCTTGACGATTGCTGATAGCTGAAACAATTGGTGATAAAGATGCTAATTATTATCAATAGCGGTGACTAATAGTGGTGATAGCAGTGCAAGTACGCAAGAGCGAGAGAGAGAGTGCGCGAGAGAAAGAGAGAGAGAGAGATCAACAGACCAACAGCCATTCCTATAAAAATGACAACCTCCTTGACGGCCAGTGCAACAGGGAAGATCGTGAGTATTACATGTAAAGCCCGAGTGTGATGCCCTGTACAGACACAACAAGCAGTGCAGGTCCAATATCTAGAGGAGGGCGTAAGGCCGTACTTCTAAAAGAAACTATGAACGCTAACAGCGAAGAATAGCGGTGCCTGGTAGAAGTTAAGAGACAGGGGCCAGATTCACAAAGCAGTTACGCAAGTACTTAAGTACGTGTACATCTTTCCTCAATCTTTGACGCCATTGGTTACATTTATTAAACAGTTTACAAGCATGAAAACTTCCCAATCAACTGTTGTTATTGTTATAAACAGCCTCCTGGTGCTTCCGAGCTCATTAACTATTAAATAATTGTTAACAAAGCCGCCAAAGTTTGTCGAAAGATGTACAGGTTCGTAAGTGCTTGCGTAACTGCTTCGTGAATCTAGCCCCTGGGCAGGAGACGGACTAGCGAAGAACTTAATAAAAAAAATCGTGGCATTTCAAACCCTGAGAAGGAGCGTTACCGGCAGCCGTGGAACTGGAGATGGACGAGCCCTTCCGGTGGATTCCGAAGTAGGTCCTTCGACGAGGCGTCAGTTGGATCCATGACTTCGAGTCCACTGCACCGGTAAGAGAGGCGTTAGCTTCATGACAAGACACTCTGGAGGCCCGTTGGGCAGAGTGGTGTTTCCAAGGGGAAAGGAAGGGAGATGGTGAGGGAAGAAGGTACAGAAGAAAGGGAGAAAAGGGACGTGGTGATGAAAGAGAAAGTAATGAAGAAACAGAGGTATCAGGGGTGGCTATGAGAGAGATAGATGTGAGAAGTTTTGAAAAACGGCTAGGACGAGCTTCTCGTAATGGGACTTGGGAGAGATGAAGATGATAGAGGAGTGATGAATTCGGGGTAAGATGAGCAGAAAAATGGGATGGTATGGACGGAGAAGCGTGAGAAAAGGGAGATGATGAAGAGAACTGAAGAATTGTATTGGAATTAATGGAAAAAGCTGTGAGGAACATGGAACCCTCTGGTGAAGTTGCTCTGAAAAGCTTCTCAAGAAATAAAGGGAAAAAAGAGAATTGGTTCCAGAAGATGATATACCTGTTATAAAGGGAGAGGGTAAGAAGACCACGAGTAAGGATGCAAGATTAGAAACGATTAAATAGAATATATAAATATATAGACATGAAGAGCAAAATTACAAAAATATATCAGTAGAGAATCAGGGAGACGAAAGTGAAAGTTACAGAAATACTTGGTAACTATGCGTCTGTCTCTGTGAAGCAAAGTCAGACAAAATGTAAACAAAAAAATAAACTTATTTGAAGGTTTAGGACAGATAACGTTTTTGTCACGATATATAACTGACTAAAACTTTGTATTAAATAATTCAAGAGGAATATTACAGGAGCAAGGATGTGGTTTATAACGGAAGATTAGGTAAAGTGTAGGTAGAGAAGAAGAATTGTGAAAGGTGATGCAATAGAGAGAGAGAGAGAGAGAGAGAGAGAGAGAGAGAGAGAGAGAGAGAGAGAGAGAGAGAGAGAGAGAGAGAGAGAGAGAGAGAGAGAGAGAGAGAGAGAGAGAGAGAGAGAGAGAGAGAGAGAGGGGGGGGTCCAAAGAAGCAATGTATCAAGAAGGATTCAGGAATAAAGGCGACGCAAGTACGAAAACATGAAAATATATATAGAAAATGTCCGAATAAAATAAAGTTGATGCAGGAGACGATGAAAATGAATAAGATGAATAGAGTACGAAAAAGAGGACAAGAGGGAAACGACAAGGTAAAGTGGGTTGAAGAAGGAAGATTTTATGAGTAGGGGGTAAGGTAAGAGATGGGCAGGAGAAGGTCTTCAAAAGTACGAGAATGGCACGAGTTGAATGGAAAAACAAGGAAAGGAGCGACTGGAGAATCTGGGAGGTAAAGGAAAAGGCACATAAACAGGAAAAGGTAGAATTGGAAGAATTAAACACACAATTCTCCGGTAATATCAACAGCATACAAGTTCAAAATATCATGTCAATGGGGGCAATATTTTTACTAATGTAGCACAGACAACATGGGGAAAAGCCACGTTTTCGGCACATAAAAACATAAACACACGCACGCACATCACGAGTGTAGCTCTCATCCTGTAACTACACTTAGGTAACTACGCTTAGTTAACTACACACACACACATACGCTACCTTGGCGTGGGAAAAGGCACATGCCAGTAGCATCACTACCTATCTCGATTCCGTCCACAGTGACACATAGGCGAGACAGACGAACACAAACACATTCTCCAACAGAGAAGACAAAGACAATAGAACTAAGAACAGGAAGTAGAGGCACCAATGACAAAAGGTAAACTAACAACGGAGAGACAAACACATTAACAGACGTTGACGTTGTTGACACGGCCGTGGTCACGTGCATGGGATGTGTTAACTATGTAACTTAATGAAGCTTCCGTTTACGGCATCAAAGCTTTCATTATCATTCATATTTTGTAGTTGATTTTATTCGCTTACCACGTATAGAAATGTTCACACATTGGAACCGGGGTTATTTTTGTTTATTTGTTTTTTCATTTTAATATTATTATTATTATCATTAAAGCAAATTTTACTATATGTGACTTTATTATTATTGTAATACAATTATTATTAAAATTTTTCTTCTTATTATTATTCTTCTTACTATTACATATTAATTTTATTTTTATAATTATTGAAATTAGGTCCGAATTACTATAATTTAGCACAATTGTGAAGTATACCTCGCAATTGTAATGAATTATTTTTTTGTAATTGTTGATTTTATGCATAGTTAGGTCTATGTTAGTTAAGGTGCTTTTCCTAGAGTATTTACAATATGGACAGGTACTAATGAATGGACTAACTCTTCAGGTAATGCTTCGAACTTTGTTGGGTTCACACAGCCCGTTCTCATAAACTGTGCCTAATTGTTTACTAATCCAGCAGCCGAATCCCAAATTTATGAATGCTAAAATGTTTTATAAATCTGTCTCAACAGATTACATTCATACTTTTCTTGAACAGTGCTTCGCTTTCTTCAAGTGATTGAATTGCACCTCTCAAAATGTTTCTCGCACGTACTGCAAATACAGGTATCTGCCATTAGAACTAAGACAGCTAACCTAACCTGTTTCAGCTCTAACTATGTTCATAATTTGAATATACACTAATATTAAAACGTATATGGGAAAATAGATTTTTGTATTACTTAATTTGTTCAACTTAATGAATAAATCTTTGGGTATAGGCGTAGCTTGGACGAGTATAACCTGAGATTGGGTCAGATTGACAGCAGCCCCAAAAAAACAGACTATTGCCAATGGAGAATTAGGGAATGGTTTCTCATAAAATAAATTTTGAATCTCCTGTGCTGTTTATTTCCAATTAATTTCTTTGTCTTAAATCTTTGGAGCTCTATTGCTAATAAGATCTGCTGTACCGAGTTTTTGTTTGCAATTAGAATAATTCCTTCGTTGAATAACACCAGAAGGAAGAAAATACACCAACATCCTAGGGGTAAGTCAGAGCATCCCCCCAACTTCCTCACATAACTCATTTACCCTCACAACAAATTCACTTGAACCAATTTGCTTCCCCTTCTCCAACATTCCCCTTTCATCGTCCATCTTACTACTTCTTTAGTTTCTTCACGTCGTATCTTCCTTTACTTCCTCTCCCTAACATACTTCCACAACTTGCCTCACTTACTTTCTCTCCAACCTTATTCCTCTTACTCTTCCCTCCAGTATAGCCCCCCCCCTTGCCCTCTCATCAATATGCCCCACTCTAATCTGTCCCCAATATGGCCAAAATTCCCACACCCTAAAATTTTCCCCTTTACCCTCCTCCTTAACTTCCCCCCCCCCCTCCCTCCATCCAGAGAAACAACATTCTCCCCTTTTTATTTCAGCTCAACTTCTTACTCCTCCAAGCTCTATTCTTTTTTAATTCAAGTTACCCCCCCCCCTATTTACTCCTTTTTCTCTTACTCTAACTTAGTATCTCTTCCCTTCTTTCAAATTTACTTCCCCTTATACCACCTTTACAACTACTTCTCTCTTACCACTATCTCAATCTATTCGCCAGAAATAAAAAATAATGCAATAAAATTCCTGAAAATAATACATATAAGATTAACCTGATATTTATTCGCGGAATATCAGCGCAATATCTGATTATTTGATTTACTCAATTTGATTTGCTACTTTATTTATATATTCAATTTGTAATTCTTTCGTTGTATAAATTTTCTTTAGCATTCATTTTTCTCACTCAAATGATTTAATTTAATTTCCTTTAATAAGACTCAAACCGCCTAAGAAATACCGCAACAAACGAAGATATAGTGAAAAATTCAGAAATATCTAAATAGTTTTAATCACTTTAATCTGTTACCTATATTTCTAGTATATTCGTTGGATATACCTCACCTTCTTCCTCATATTCCGTTTCACTAAGCGATAAATATTCACGGAATCCCTGGTGAAAGGAATATAATCCATTACTAATCCTCTTAATTCAATTCCACTCCTAAATGGACTCCAATATAAACAATGACCCTTTGTTCCATCTTTACGGGCTCCTCTTGCCCGTGACACATCTTGGGTTGCTTAATATTTATCAATCAATCGTTCCATCACGCAAACATATACTTGAGACGAAAACTGACAGTTAAAATTTACACAAGTTAAATTTGTTAATATGGATGTAGTTTAATAAATTATTGGTAGAATAGGTCGGTTATAGGATCAGGCAGTAGTAGAAATAGACAGTATTAGAAAAGATATGTGGTAGAATAGGAGAAATATGGTAGCGTAGAGCAGGTGTAGAAAGTAACTGCTAGATTATGACAGTGTTGTAATATTAGCAAAGCAATTGAAGAAAATACCTGTAGTTGAATAGGAGCAGTAGCAGAATAGGGCTGCATTAGAGTACGAGAGTAGTGGAGAAGGGTAACAAGGGAGCATGAGAGTAGTAGAAATTGCAGTGATAGAATAAATCAGTGGAATAATAGGGCTCCGATAAAGTAGGAATGAATTAGGCAATCTTAAAATAGGGACAGTAGTAGAATAAAGCAGTTATGTCAAGGGTGAAAAGGAAAATGATTAAATAGGTCAAAGTGAAAAGAGAAAGGAATTGAAAAGGACAGTGAATTAGAAAAATAGTAGCAGTGAAGGAATAAGTCAGAGGAATAATAGGGGCAGTAAAAATTGTGATTGAAGAGAGTAGTGGCGAAATTGGAGCAGTGAAACGATAGGGGGAGATGGACCTTATTATAAAATCCTGATATAAAATACACTGATATATAGGAACAAAAACAGTATATACGTAATATTTACCAGTACGTGTGCTCATTCATGTTGAATATAATAATATTTACTTGCAAAATAAAAAGTCTGGTGAACTGACCTCTGGATTGTGAATAATGTTTGAACAGCCAGGAGCTTGGGAGGATCTGATACAAGGATTTCATATTATTTCGTACGCCCTCTCTCTCTCTCTCTCTCTCTCTCTCTCTCTCTCTCTCTCTCTCTCTCTCTCTCTCTCTCTCTCTCTCTCTCTCTCTCTCTCTCTCTCTCTCTCTCTCTCTCTCTCTCTCTCTCTCTCTCTCTCTCTCTCTCTCTCTCTCTCTCTCTCTCTCTCTCTCTCTCTCTCTCTCTTTCTCTCTCTCTCTCTTTCCTCTCCCCACCCATCCTTCAGATCCACCGACCACCCGTCAATCCGCAAGCCTGTCCACCCGTCACCCCCGTCCACCTGTCCACCTGAGTGCCTCTTGGACTCGTCAAAATTGTGATCGAGCGAGGACTCCGCCTTGACATACGAGATCTAGCATATCTATTAAATATATTTATATATTTAACTATACTCAACTATCCACCGCTAATATTAGCAGTCATTTGAAGCATATCATATGTACATCTTCACATATTTGAATACGTAACAACTTAAACACATATATGAAAACATAAATTCAACATACACTCGTACATACCCAAATACACATTCATGCCCACTTAAATCTATTATATTTAACTTCTTAGACATGGATAATGTAATTTAAATGATAGTTTTATCTCTTACTTTATCTGTCCATGTTGGTCCGGCTGAGTTTGTCTAACAAGGCGTTGCTACCAGTATCTTTATCATGGTATATATCTTTTCCTGCCAGACACATCCCCAAAAAGGGATTGATATATAAACCTAGCTTCTGAGATATTGTTTTAAGGATTCAAGTTTGTATTTATAATAATTAGATAGTGGTATCAGTGGTAGTTTTGTATTAAAGTAGAAACAGCAGCGGTACTTAAGTATTAGATTAAATAGTAACGTTTATGGAAGTTTAGTATTAGTTTAAGTAGTAGTAGTAGTAGTTTAATAGTAATATAGTAATATTAGTGGTAGATTAGCAATAGTTTAAGTAGCTGAATTAGTAATACAAAAGTGTTATATGAAATCTAGTAGTGTATTACAGCAATAAAAATAGTTATTAAAATTGGTGTATATATACTATTTGTGCATGCAGAATAGAGCATATTAGCTCTTGGATCCCGCCTTTCCAGCCAAACAATTCTGTTGTATTATGTCTACTTCATATATCTCTCTGAAACACACACACACACACACACACACACACACACACACACACACACACACACACACACACACACAAACACACACACATCCCCAAGAAGTAGCCCGTAAGAGCTGTCTATGACTCCCAGGTATCTACTGTTAGGTGAACACGAACATCAGGATGAAACTTATTTGTTTTTCTGTGCGCATTCTATGCCCATTTGTTTCTGTGCGCGTGTGTGTGTGCCTGTAACAATTTGATTGTCAGTAATGGAAGTAGCACCAGTAAATCATTTTTTTTTTCATCAAATATGAAGATAAAATTGTGGATATAACTAATGATTACAAATAAACCTTTAAAATTAATATATGTAAATATAGTCATATATTTTATCCCAATTGGCGGGTCTTCGAACCCAAGAAGGTCGACCTCCATTTATATTGATATCATTACAAACCATATACCAATCTCACATTTCCTTATAACAAATATAAAAGTTTTTTTGGCTTGATGCCTGATATGATAACTGGTAAGACCAATAAAATCACCATATTTGTTTTTTGTGTGTGAAATATTCTGGTATATTGCTATGTTTGGGAGGGGCAATGTTGTTGTGAGGGTGCTCGCTATCATAGGAACGCCAGGGGTCAGCCTCATTATGAGGAGGGATTGCCAGCAGACATTGCAGGCTCTCCAACCACTTCATTGGTGCTGTTTAGCATGAATTCTACCTTCACTTATATTTTCTTCCTGTATCTCATTCTCTGCTTCCTTCCTCTCCCTATATGTCATATCTCCTCCTCCACTTTAAATATATTCTTGTCTCTTCCCCTCCTTAAAAACGAGAAGGGAGAGAGAGAGAGAGAGAGAGAGAGAGAGAGAGAGAGAGAGAGAGAGAGAGAGAGAGAGAGAGAGAGAGAGAGAGAGAGAGAGAGAGAGAGAGAGAGAGAGAGAGAGAGAGAGAGAAAGAGAGTCCTCCTCTTCCAGGAAGGATCTCGTTTTAACTTCCACGAGATCTTTTGCCTGAGGGTCACACCAAGACTGGGAGTCTGGGGATGGCACTGAGTTCTCAGTTCAAGAAATTCGTGCGAGAAATGTTTCGTTTCTTGTAATATTTTCATAACAGTCATATCATCTTTAGACCATCGTTATACCCTCGTTATACCGTCGTTATTCAATTGTTATACAACCGTTATACCATTTTTATATTATTTTATCATCGTTATACAATTGTTATTTCATCGTTACAACATTTGTTATTCCATCGTTATAATATTTGCTATTCCATCGTTATACTTTTGTTATACTATTTTATACAATTGTTGTATGATTGGTATACCATACAATAAATAACGCACTCTGAAAGTGTATATCCAATACTAGAGATGCCCTCGGTAAGCGCCCCTCTCAAAATCTCTTTATTGCTAAAATTAATGTTGGAAATTTGACAACAACGTGATTATATATGATCAGGCATCTCAAAGATTCTCCATATGCATCGAGATTCTTGTTATTCATAAAATTCTTTCTGATTACCCTTTTGAAATTTAAAGAAAGAGAAAAATCTCGATAAAGAAGTATAACGATCTCTTAAAATGTGTATTTTTTTAAATTGAATAAGTTTATATTGTTTTATTCTTTAACTAAATCTTCTGAGATGTTCATTAGGCGCTCAACGCAATTGCTGGTTTGGGTTAAAGTCTGAAGATATATGATACCATCTTCTCCAGACGATGAGAAAGTTGGTATTGGGAGTCGAGAACCTTAATTAACTCGAGGCCAAATGCCAAAATCGTATCTGGTAACACAGTTGTCTTCGTTATTGGAATATTGGGATCGAAACCTTTTGCTCGAGTTTCTTTTTAAAATACACGAGATATATGAGAGTATTCTGTGAGGCGAGATAACATTTGTAATATTGTGAATTTCTGCTTATACGAATATATATATATATATATATATATATATATATATATATATATATATATATATATATATATATATATATATATATATATATATATATATATATATATATATAAGCCTATACTTGCATAAACCACAAGTGAAGATAAACAATCTTTGGACAACACCCACCAGTGGGACTCGAACCCAGAAAGCACAACTACCTTCCAGTAGCTGGCATAACTAGTATGCTTTAACCCACTACGCCATCAGACCTTACAAAAGAAGTAGATAGTTCGAGATATATATATCTCAAACATCTCTACCTCCCGAAGGCACCAGATGAGTGAGGGGTCAGTCTGCAATTTTCGTCAAGCCACTGTCAATGTGAGAGAACTCGTGTCCAGCTTATAAGCCTATACTTGCATAAACCACAAGTGAAGATAAACAATCTTTGGACAACACCCACCAGTGGGACTCGAACCCAGAAAGCACAACTACCTTCCAGTAGCTGGCATAACTAGTATGCTTTAACCCACTACGCCATCAGACCTTACAAAAGAAGTAGATAGTTCGAGATATATATATCTCAAACATCTCTACCTCCCGAAGGCACCAGATGAGTGAGGGGTCAGTCTGCAATTTTCGTCAAGCCACTGTCAATGTGAGAGAACTCGTGTCCAGCTTATAAGCCTATACTTGCATAAACCACAAGTGAAGATAAACAATCTTTGGACAACACCCACCAGTGGGACTCGAACCCAGAAAGCACAACTACCTTCCAGTAGCTGGCATAACTAGTATGCTTTAACCCACTACGCCATCAGACCTTACAAAAGAAGTAGATAGTTCGAGATATATATATCTCAAACATCTCTACCTCCCGAAGGCACCAGATGAGTGAGGGGTCAGTCTGCAATTTTCGTCAAGCCACTGTCAATGTGAGAGAACTCGTGTCCAGCTTATAAGCCTATACTTGCATAAACCACAAGTGAAGATAAACAATCTTTGGACAACACCCACCAGTGGGACTCGAACCCAGAAAGCACAACTACCTTCCAGTAGCTGGCATAACTAGTATGCTTTAACCCACTACGCCATCAGACCTTACAAAAGAAGTAGATAGTTCGAGATATATATATCTCAAACATCTCTACCTCCCGAAGGCACCAGATGAGTGAGGGGTCAGTCTGCAATTTTCGTCAAGCCACTGTCAATGTGAGAGAACTCGTGTCCAGCTTATAAGCCTATACTTGCATAAACCACAAGTGAAGATAAACAATCTTTGGACAACACCCACCAGTGGGACTCGAACCCAGAAAGCACAACTACCTTCCAGTAGCTGGCATAACTAGTATGCTTTAACCCACTACGCCATCAGACCTTACAAAAGAAGTAGATAGTTCGAGATATATATATCTCAAACATCTCTACCTCCCGAAGGCACCAGATGAGTGAGGGGTCAGTCTGCAATTTTCGTCAAGCCACTGTCAATGTGAGAGAACTCGTGTCCAGCTTATAAGCCTATACTTGCATAAACCACAAGTGAAGATAAACAATCTTTGGACAACACCCACCAGTGGGACTCGAACCCAGAAAGCACAACTACCTTCCAGTAGCTGGCATAACTAGTATGCTTTAACCCACTACGCCATCAGACCTTACAAAAGAAGTAGATAGTTCGAGATATATATATCTCAAACATCTCTACCTCCCGAAGGCACCAGATGAGTGAGGGGTCAGTCTGCAATTTTCGTCAAGCCACTGTCAATGTGAGAGAACTCGTGTCCAGCTTATAAGCCTATACTTGCATAAACCACAAGTGAAGATAAACAATCTTTGGACAACACCCACCAGTGGGACTCGAACCCAGAAAGCACAACTACCTTCCAGTAGCTGGCATAACTAGTATGCTTTAACCCACTACGCCATCAGACCTTACAAAAGAAGTAGATAGTTCGAGATATATATATCTCAAACATCTCTACCTCCCGAAGGCACCAGATGAGTGAGGGGTCAGTCTGCAATTTTCGTCAAGCCACTGTCAATGTGAGAGAACTCGTGTCCAGCTTATAAGCCTATACTTGCATAAACCACAAGTGAAGATAAACAATCTTTGGACAACACCCACCAGTGGGACTCGAACCCAGAAAGCACAACTACCTTCCAGTAGCTGGCATAACTAGTATGCTTTAACCCACTACGCCATCAGACCTTACAAAAGAAGTAGATAGTTCGAGATATATATATCTCAAACATCTCTACCTCCCGAAGGCACCAGATGAGTGAGGGGTCAGTCTGCAATTTTCGTCAAGCCACTGTCAATGTGAGAGAACTCGTGTCCAGCTTATAAGCCTATACTTGCATAAACCACAAGTGAAGATAAACAATCTTTGGACAACACCCACCAGTGGGACTCGAACCCAGAAAGCACAACTACCTTCCAGTAGCTGGCATAACTAGTATGCTTTAACCCACTACGCCATCAGACCTTACAAAAGAAGTAGATAGTTCGAGATATATATATCTCAAACATCTCTACCTCCCGAAGGCACCAGATGAGTGAGGGGTCAGTCTGCAATTTTCGTCAAGCCACTGTCAATGTGAGAGAACTCGTGTCCAGCTTATAAGCCTATACTTGCATAAACCACAAGTGAAGATAAACAATCTTTGGACAACACCCACCAGTGGGACTCGAACCCAGAAAGCACAACTACCTTCCAGTAGCTGGCATAACTAGTATGCTTTAACCCACTACGCCATCAGACCTTACAAAAGAAGTAGATAGTTCGAGATATATATATCTCAAACATCTCTACCTCCCGAAGGCACCAGATGAGTGAGGGGTCAGTCTGCAATTTTCGTCAAGCCACTGTCAATGTGAGAGAACTCGTGTCCAGCTTATAAGCCTATACTTGCATAAACCACAAGTGAAGATAAACAATCTTTGGACAACACCCACCAGTGGGACTCGAACCCAGAAAGCACAACTACCTTCCAGTAGCTGGCATAACTAGTATGCTTTAACCCACTACGCCATCAGACCTTACAAAAGAAGTAGATAGTTCGAGATATATATATCTCAAACATCTCTACCTCCCGAAGGCACCAGATGAGTGAGGGGTCAGTCTGCAATTTTCGTCAAGCCACTGTCAATGTGAGAGAACTCGTGTCCAGCTTATAAGCCTATACTTGCATAAACCACAAGTGAAGATAAACAATCTTTGGACAACACCCACCAGTGGGACTCGAACCCAGAAAGCACAACTACCTTCCAGTAGCTGGCATAACTAGTATGCTTTAACCCACTACGCCATCAGACCTTACAAAAGAAGTAGATAGTTCGAGATATATATATCTCAAACATCTCTACCTCCCGAAGGCACCAGATGAGTGAGGGGTCAGTCTGCAATTTTCGTCAAGCCACTGTCAATGTGAGAGAACTCGTGTCCAGCTTATAAGCCTATACTTGCATAAACCACAAGTGAAGATAAACAATCTTTGGACAACACCCACCAGTGGGACTCGAACCCAGAAAGCACAACTACCTTCCAGTAGCTGGCATAACTAGTATGCTTTAACCCACTACGCCATCAGACCTTACAAAAGAAGTAGATAGTTCGAGATATATATATCTCAAACATCTCTACCTCCCGAAGGCACCAGATGAGTGAGGGGTCAGTCTGCAATTTTCGTCAAGCCACTGTCAATGTGAGAGAACTCGTGTCCAGCTTATAAGCCTATACTTGCATAAACCACAAGTGAAGATAAACAATCTTTGGACAACACCCACCAGTGGGACTCGAACCCAGAAAGCACAACTACCTTCCAGTAGCTGGTAATATATATATATATATATATATATATATATATATATATATATATATATATATATATATATATATTGGTGTATACTGGCAGCAGGTTTTCTTTCAAACATGTTTCATTGAATATGACCGCATATTCTGTATTAATTATTTTCTGGTTTAGGGCTTCTATCCCTCTAACTATTTTCTTAGCATCAGGGCTTAATTGAAATAGGAGTTCTCCAAAATTCATTTTCGTACTTTTAAGGTGAAGAAAAGAAGTGATTTACTATAGAGTGTATTACACTTATTTGTATAATTTGCACGACGTTTCGAACCTTCATGGTTCATTCTCAAGTGAACAGATCTTACAATACTAGTTGATTTTATACCCGCATTAGGTCAGGTGATAATACAATGAAGGTGAAAACATGGGGGGATACGTAAGGGATAAACATAGGGGCTGCAGAAGGCTTATTGGCCCATACGAGGCATCTCCTATCTAAACACAAAGATTAATCCAGTGTAATTGGCCTGTTATGTTGGACATTGTCTTCTGTGTTGGCATCGATATGTTCTTGTCTTGTCCTTACTCTCATGGTGGGTAGAGTACCCACCATGAGAGTAAGGACAAGACAAGAACATATCGATGCCAACACAGAAGACAATGTCCAACATAACAGGCCAATTACACTGGATTAATCTTTGTGTTTAGATAGGAGATGCCTCGTATGGGCCAATAAGCCTTCTGCAGCCCCTATGTTTATCCCTTATGTATCCCCCCATGTTTTCACCTTCATTGTATTATCACCTGACCTAATGCGGGTATAAAATCAACTAGTATTGTAAGATCTGTTCACTTGAGAATGAACCATGAAGGTTCGAAACGTCGTGCAAATTATACAAATAAGTGTAATACACTCTATAGTAAATCACTTCTTTTCTTCACCTTAAAAGTACGAAAATGAGTTTTGGAGAACTCCTATTTCAATTAAGCCCTGATGCTAAGAAAATAGTTAAAGGGATAGAAGCCCTAAACCAGAAAATAATTAATACAGAATATGCGGTCATATTCAATGAAACATATATATATATATATATATATATATATATATATATATATATATATATATATATATATATATATATATATATATATATATATATATATATATATACATATATATATATATATATATATATATATATATATATATATATATATATATATATATATATATATAAACGGACGCAAATTTATATAGAGAAATACCTACAGTAAAGAGAGCTCTAGATCCTAACGAGGTTGTTTGTTTACAAGAGGATTATGTAGGAGCCGACCACAAAACCCAAGATTTAAGGAAAAGCTTGTCCACAATAAGTTATAAAACAAATGCCATTTTTCTGTCATTTGATTACACCGGTAAACGGTCTCTATATCTATCACTTGACACTAGCTAAATATCTATATCTATCACTTGACACTAGCTAAATATTTAGATTCATTCGACTGGATTTGTAAGACATTGTAATTGATAAAAACAAGTTATTGAGAGTTTAAAAAAAAATTCAATCCCTGATCATATATTTTTATCCTCGAGGTTGCAGTAGTTTACTCAGGTTGCAAACCTTTTGACCATGTCGTGGCCTGGTTGTCTAGTGCGTGTGCCTGGGAACACTAGTGCATGGGTTCGAACCCTCATCACAGCTCCTACTGATTTTTTTCCTAATAACAATGATATTGATATATAAGCTGCACATATAAATTTAATTCCATATTATGGTGTAAACAAAAATATTTGCATCGTTAGCAAACACAAAACATCGAATGCTAAACTACTGAACAACGACATCAGCGAGAGAAGACGACAAGGGATAGAGAAAATACAAAACAGTTAAAACAGTTTGGGGTAGTTAAATAGGATTTTCTGAGGTTCTAATGGTGTATGAAAGGGTTCGGCTCCCAGGGAGGAGGAGGGTGATCCCTACGACTCCTCACTCCATGGTGGGGGGGGGGGGATTGATCCCTATAACTCCTCACTCTCCACAGGGAGAGTGAGAAGTCGAAGGGATAGACGCTAAAAGTGAAATTTTATGTCCAAGGACTAACACCATCCTTTCTTATCCAATGCTCTGTCTTTCTCTCATCGTCATCCCCTACTTTCAGCTTTCACTCCTATTCCTTCTTGCTCTCTTATTCACAGTTTCCCTTGTCTCCTCTCTTTATTACCTTCATCTCCCAAACTTTCCCCATCCCTACTCTCACTGCCCAAGCTTCAGGGTAATTCAGAAGGAATTCATTTTGGTGTTCGGTTGAGGGGAATCTATGAGAAGGTCGTTTTACGGAGAAGAGCAACGTTGAGATTTGGTTCCAGGCTAAGTTAAGAGGCAGGATATTATCGGGATAAAAGTTTAAAGAGGAATTATGTGGAGTAATGAATGGGTATAGTCTACGTGTGTTGTGAGCAGATAGAAAGAGGTTACGTCACGTTTAAGAATGGAAGAGGGATGGAAAAGATTCTACGTAATGTTCTAGGAGAGGAGATGAAAAGGGGCGTGGGGTCGATAAGGCTGAGGTGTGCGTATAGGAATAGATTATGATCGTCTGAAGCCGAAGTATGGAAAAGGTTATGCAACGTCTGGAGTGAAAACATGGAGGTGATGCAACGTTTCAAGAGCAATGGAAAGGTGTTCCACAACGTTTGAAAAAAGGAGATGGAAAGGCATGAAGCCTCGTTCTAGGACAGAAAACTTGGAGAAATGGGTAAAATTACCAATTACCACGAGTCAAATTCTCAAATACAATTATTGTCTATCAAACGGACTAAGCTTCCGCTCTTGATATAAGCAATTTTATATACGCCAGACCTCCAATCCCATTTCCCTTCTACACTTTCCCTAACTATTGTCAGTTACATATTACCATCCACTTCAATAATACACCCATCTCGAAATGATACACCACTTATAGGGGGGTATATCTTCCAGGGAATATATATTACAGGAGTTACCTTACAGTCGCAACAGAAACACTTCCTCCACGAAGTCCAGGTCACTTGCCTACTCCCTAGAGTTCCGTATTTTCCAAAAGAGGGCGTCACGACCACGAACTACACCCAGAAGAGTGTTTTGTTAGCTCATTCTGTTGAGATGTACACCACGCGCCTCCAGAAGTCACCTGGAGGCCGACGGTGGAGGTTTTCAGGGCAGGGGAAGCAGGGAGGGAAGGAGACGGAAGGAGGGAGCAAGGAAGATATGGACAGAAAGACTGTGGGAGAGAGCAATGACCGATAAAAAAAAGACAGGGAACGGAGAGAGAGAGAGAGATAAGAGTGTTACAAATGAGAGGAGAATGCGGGAGGAGTGATTGGAGAGCAGAGGTTTAGTGTGAGAAAGAGAGAAGGTAGAAGAACTATGGAAAAGACGGTAGAACTGGGAAGAGTGCGAGAGAAGAAAGGGAATAAGAAAGCGCAGGACAGGGGGAAAGGGAAAAGGATAACAGGATTGATACACAAGACAGGATGATATGAATATGAACTCAAAACAAAAATGGAATGTCAGGCCGGTTGTATTCACCTAGTTGTATTCACCAAGTTGTGCTTGCGGGGGTTGAGCTCTGTTCTTTCGGCCCGCCCTCTCAACTGTCAATTAATCAACTGTTACTAACTACTTACTAACTCCTCCCCCCTCCCACACACACACACAGGAAGCAGCCAGTAACAGCTGTCTAACTCCCAGTTACATATGTACTGCTAGGTAACAGGGGCATCCGGGTGAAAGAAACTCTGCCCATATGTTTCCGCCGGCGCTGGGAATCGAACCCCGGACCACAGGATTACGTATCCAGCGTGCTGTCCACTCAGCTACCAGCGCCCTGTGTGTGTGTGTGTGTACTCACCTATATACTCACCTATATGTGCTTGCAGGATCGAGCATTGACTCTTGGATCCCGCCTTTCTAGCTATCGGTTGTTTACAGCAATGACTCCTGTCCCATTTCCCTATCATACCTAGTTTTAAAAGTATGAATAGTATTTGCTTCCACAACCTGTTCCCCAAGTGCATTCCATTTTTCTACTACTCTCACGCTAAAAGAAAACTTCCTAACATCTCTGTGACTCATCTGAGTTTCCAGTTTCCACCCATGTCCCCTCGTTCTGTTATTATTACGTGTGAACATTTGATCTATTTCCACTTTGTCAATTCCCCTGAGTATTTTATATGTCCCTATCATATCTCCTCTCTCCCTTCTTTTCTCTAGTGTCGTAAGGTTCAGTTCCTTCAGCCGCTCTTCATATCCCATCCCTCGTAGCTCTGGGACAAGCCTCGTCGCAAACCTCTGAACCTTCTCCAGTTGTGTGTGTGTGTGTGTGTGTGTGTGTGTGTGTGTGTGTGTGTGTGTGTGTATTTGAGCGTGTGTGTGTGTGTGTGTGTATTTTTTAACTTATCTTCTTAACAACAATGTAATTAAGGGATCTTTCGCCCTGCTTCCCTCGGAGCCTCACCACAGCTGCCTGTTTCCTCTTGTGTGTTCTTGTGAGGGAAAAAACAGACGGGGTGTTGTCGGCGAGTCGCGTCCTCACAGGAATAGAGGAGGCGTTAAGGCTTTGGGAAGAGGGGGAATGAATGGCGTGATTGGAAGAGGAACGGGGAATGGGAATGGGGGGGGGGGATCTCTCTCTCTCTCTCTCTCTCTCTCTCTCTCTCTCTCTCTCTCTCTCTCTCTCTCTCTCTCTCTCTCTCTCTCTCTCTCTCTCTCTCTCTCTCTCTCTCTCTCTCTCTCTCTCTCTCTCTCTCTCTCTTCCAGGATTCTGCGGTCCTTCAGCCCATTATGTGCCTCTTTGACTTCTTCCACTACCACCCACAGGATTGGTATGAGGTGCATAATAAATGAAATAAACTATGTTGTTATTGTTAATTGTCAGCGAAGATCGAGGTAGTTGTTTCTGTGACGTCACGTCGTCTGCCTTACCAGCTAAATGCCAATACGTAAAATTACTATACGTTATATCGCTTACAAGGCTGTGGCTGTGACTCATACGTCAGGCTGCGAGCAGCCGCGTCCAACAGCCTGGTTGGACTTAGTGCAGCTAAGTGCAGCTCTCTCAACTAAGTCGCTAATCTCTAAGTCTCTGCAATTAACTTCAGAGTTTGGTCCAAGTAAATGTTAAACATATATGGTCTACTCATGCTAACCTGGGGTGCACTTCTGTTGAGTGTTCACGTGGTAAATTACTGTTGATAACTCTTTTATTTAGGGAGTTCAGTTACTAAAATAATTTTGAGAAATAAAAACTCATCAAACCCAATTATCTAAAGCGATAATCTCAGCTGAATCACACACACACACATCTTCTCAAAAGTCATATATCTTGTTTCAATTTGCAGTGAAGTAACAGGTCTAATTTGTTTGCATTGCATCTAAAACCAAACTGTGTTTTACTTAATTCTTATCAAGAAGGATTTTTAATCTCAGCAAGGTTTATTTGTTTTTAGATCTTCCCATTAGCAAAGAGCAAGGATATTGCTCAATAGCTTTCTAATGATGTCTTTCTTTTTATGAACAGATATTAAGTTGGCCTCCTTGTTCATATGTGGTAAAGTTTGCATATCACTGCAGGCCTGGATGAGGTCTGTGAAGGTAAATGCTATTGAACCCACACATTTTTCCATGGATTTTGGGTTTAACGGATTCTGGAACTAGAACCTTGTAAACATTTACTTCAAGGAAAAAAATTTTTAATCGTTTTATTGTGTTATTTTACATGCAGTCAACGATAAATAGTAATGGAAGGTAACACTGGGAAAGATCGATCTCGTTCAGTAACTTGCATTTTGCTTGTCAGGTAAAAAACCAGGAGATTGTATCTCTCTGCAACAGTCGCGGCTAAAGAATACTCAGAGTTGTTTATTGGTAGAAAAGATCTCGTCAGATGTTAATTCTTCTCAGCTATTTGTCTTGTTCCACTAAGCTTTACTGCCCACCGTTTGATTTGGCAATTTGACTCGTAAGTCCTCGTGCCACCTATTACTAGCCTGTTTTCTAGTGTGTGTGTGTGTGTGTGTGTGTGTGTGTGTGTGTGTGTGTGTGTGTGTGTGTGTGTGTGTGTGTGTGTGTGTGTGTGTGTGTGTGTGTACTCACCTATTTGTGTCTGCATGATCGAGCGATGGTTCTTGGATCCCGCATTTCTAGCCGCCGGTTGTTTAAAGCAATGATTCCTGTCTTTCTTCTCAATCATACCTAGTTTTAAAACTATGAATAGTGTTTGCTTCCACAAACAAGGTCATTCCATTTCCCTACAACTCTTACACTAAAAGAAAACTTTCTAATGTTGCTATGACTTATCTGAATTTCCCTCTTCCATCCATGTCCCCTTGTTCTGTTAGTATTCCGTGAGAACATTTCGTCTATTTCCACTCTGTCAATCTTCCTAAATATTTTATATGCTGCTATCATATCTCCCAGCTCCTTCCTTTTTTATTGTGTCGTCAGGTCCAGTTCCTTCAGGTCGCTCTTCATATCTCATCCCCTTGCAACTCCAAGACTAGCCTCGTCGCAAATTGTTTAACCTTTTCCAGTTTCCTAATGTGTTTCTTTAGGTGAGGGCTCCATAATGAAGGCTGCATACTCAAAGACTGGTCTCCTGTAAGTAGTTGTAAAGCGCTCTGAATCCCTCCTTAGGCTTCTGAACGACGTTATAACTTGCTAGCATAGAGTACGTTGCTGTCGTTATCCGATTTACATGTGCCTCAGGAATTAGATTTGGTGTAACATCTACTCCCAGGTAATTTTCTCGAATCGTCACAGGAAGGTAGTTTCCCTTCATTGTGTACTGTCCCTTTGGTCTTCTGTCACCTAGTCTCCTTTCCATATTTTACACCTGCTCGTTTTGAACTCAAGTAACCATTTCTCTGACCTCTGCAGCTTGTTCAAGTTCTCTTGGAGGATCCTACAATCCTCATCTGTCACAACTCGTCTCATTAATTTCGCGTCATCCGCGAACATCAACATATAGGACTCGACTCCTATAGACAGGTCGTTCACGTACATTAGACATAGAACTGGTCCTAGCACCTATCCTTGAGGTACTCCACTCGTTACAGTTCGTCAGTCTGACTTCTCGCCTCTGACTGCTACTCTCTAGCTCCTGCCTGTTAAGTAAGTCCTGCCTGCCTCTCAAGTTTGAAAAACAGTCTCCTGAGTGGGACTGTATCAGTAGTAGGGTTGGCGCCACACAGACGAATTTTTTTTTCTGGGAGAAAAATCCCCTGTGCGCCCCAAGGGTTTCAGGTAAATTTAGAATATCCCCTGTGCGCCCCAAGGGTTTCAGGTTCCAATATCATCTATGTGAGCCAGGGTTTTCAGGCGAATTTGGGCAGTCACAGATTTTAGAAGTATGGATTTCTTATGAGAAAAATAATAATTTCCGAGACTTAGAAGTTTGTTAAAGCCTTATGGGAGAAATTCAAATAACGTGTGTAGCACTTTAGGGCTTCCAGGAGAACTCTGGGAAAAAAAGTGCCTGTGCGCCCCAAGGGTTTCAGGTAAATTTAGAATATCCCCTGTGCGCCCCAAGGGTTTCAGGTAAATTTAGAAATTCGTGTTTGTGAGCCAGGGTTTTTCAGGCGAATTTGGGCAGTCACAGATTTTAGAAGTATGGATTTCTTATGAGAAAAATAATTTCCGAGACTTAGAAGTTTGTTAAAGCCTTATGGGAGAAATTCAAATAACGTGTGTAGCACTTTAGGGCTTCCAGGAGAACTCTGGGAAAAAAAGTGCCTGTGCGCCCCAAGGGTTTCAGGTAAATTTAGAATATCCCCTGTGCGCCCCAAGGGTTTCAGGTCAAAAATCCCCTGTGCGCCCCAAGGGTTTCAGGTCAAATATCCCCTGTGCGCCCCAAGGGTTTTCAGGTGAATTTGGGGAGTCACAGATTTAGAATTAGGGAATTCTTATAATGAAAAATAATGTCATACGAGTTTGCTAAAGTTCTTATAAGAAAAATAATTTCCGAGACTTAGAAGTTTGTTAAGGCCTTATGGGAGAAATTCAAATAACATGTGTAGCACTTTAGGGCTTCCAGGAGAACTCTACGGACATATTTTACATGTTTTCAACTTACAAAATCGTCTATGTAAGCCTTAGTTATTCATATAAATTTAGAAAATCACCTGTGTAAGTCATTGTTTTCAGGGTTTCGTACATCACACCCCCCTCCCTCCCCCCCGTACCTCGCAATCTGTCGCCTCACCTGTGTTTACTTTACGCCCGGTCAGCCAGACCTCTTATCTTATGTTATCTTCTCATAATATCTGGACCGTCCCTCCTCTCTCTCTCTCCTTTCATTCAGTTCAACTATTTTCCAACATCGTATGTTTGCTCCTTTTCATTAAGCAAGTCAGTATGTTTGCTCCTTTTCATTAAGCAAGTCAGTTTTACACAAATAAATCATGTTAGTAAGCAAGTTCTAGCTCACGTTCCCCACCTTAGTCCCCTGTCGTATAAAGAATACTATCATTCCAATCCCTCTAAAATTTAAAAATAATCATATTTCAAACGTAGTTCAATACAGTAATTAGTTACCAAGCTCCAGCTCTTGTCCTCCACCTTAGCTCTCTCTCGTATCTTCGTTAGTATCAGTCCAATTTCCCTGAAATTTCTACCCTCTGTATTTCAGACATAGTTTAGTAAATGCAAACAATTATCAAACTCTAGCTCTTGTCCCCAGCTTAGTTCATTTGTACAAAATCATTAGTAACAGTCCAATTTCCCTTAAATTGTTACCCTCTGTATTTCAGACGCCGTAAATAAAATCAAATAGTTATCGAGCTCCAGCTCTCGTCCCCGCCTTAATTCTCTTTCGTATCTTTGTAAATAACCCATCAATTTCCCTAAAATTAAAAGCAGACATACTTCAAAGTTAGTAAATAAGATCAAGTCAGTTACTGAGCTCCAGCTCTCGTCCCCGCCTTAGTTCTCTTTCATATCTTCGTTAGTATCAGTCCAATTTCCCTGAAATTTTTACCCTCTGTATTTCAGACATAGTAAATATGAAGTAAACAATTATAAAACTCTAGCTCTTGTCCTCTGTCCAAGCTCACTTTTGTAAAATCATTACTCTCAGTCCAAATCACCCAACTACATTTTCAGACATAGTAAATAAAAAACCAGTTCAGTTATTAAGTTTCAACTCTTGTGCCCCAGCTTAGTTCATTTGTACAAGTTCTTTATTTTCCAACTAAATCACCCTGAGATTTAAGATCACCGTATTTTCTAACGTAGTAAAATTAATCTGGACATTAGCCTTAGATCATCAGACATAAATATATTCGATCAAGTCCGTCTCCAGCGTATCTCTTATCCGAGTATACACATAACCCCAACCTGTTTAATTATCTTTCACCCCCTCCCACCTTCCTCCATCTCATCCAAGTCTCGTAAATTTAAAATGTAGCTGTTAATTTGCGTTCTTTCCCCGTTCATAGCATATTCTCTGTAAGTTCAGATCTGTACTTAGTCTTACATATTCTCTACTTCTTTCCAATTTTATACAAGACTTAAACAACTATTACCGTCTCCTCTATCTTATTTAAACATGAGTCATATGTAAATATACCCCGACTCTTTCCATCCAATACAAGTCCTAGCTTGTTCACCGCCCAACTCACTACGCTATTTCTACTCTACATGTTATAGCATGTTTTCCGCTCATCTTGGTACCAACCCTTACAATCTCTCTCTCATTCCTTTTACATGTCTCAGCATGTCTCAGCATGTTCGCCTCGCATCTTACTACGCTGTCTACTTTACATGTTGTAGCGTGTATTACTGTGTCCCATATCTTATTTAAACATGAGTCATATGTAAATATACCCGACTCCTTCCATCCATTACAAGTCCTAGCTTGTTCACCGCCCAACTCTCTACACTGTCTACTTTACATGTTGTAGCATGTTTTCCGCACATCTTGATACCATCCCTTACAATCTCTCAATCCTTTACACATCCCAACTTTCAACCCTTTCTTACAATTTTCCTCCATCCCTCCGCTACATGTTCTTACCCGTTCATTACAGTCCACTACTTATTCTCTAATCATCTCTGTACTAATTCTCAAAACTAGTTGGTTCTGTCATTTTAGTAAGTAAGTAAGTAGATCATCGTTATTAACAACGACAACAACAACAACAACAGTAACATTACTAATTCACAGTAAGTTACTACTGAGCATTTGGTAGTTATCCATTTTCAAATAATGTCAATATAAATCATTCTAAGACATCTTCGTACAATTAAAGATACTTGCCCGTGCACTAAGTCATTACTTACAGTAGCATCTTAAGGCATTGTTTTCGTAACTCAGTTTTATTAAACATACACCTTCATTAGTCAAAGGAAAACTTTTCAAGTCATTGTATTCAATATTTCCGTTAAACTTACTACATCATGTCATTATTCGGTTTCATAATTAAGTACTTGTTTCAGTCCTCCAATGTAATAAGCAAATTATTCTATTAAGGATAAAGAAATCTTATTTAGAAGAGGCATTAAGTTTATTACAACATTTAACGCATACAAGTGTTCTTAGTAGTTATACAGGTATTCAAGAAATCATAAGTGTTCTTAGTAGTTATACAAGTGTTCAAGAAATCATAAGTGTTCAAGAAGCAATTATATACAAGTATTCTTAGTAGTTATACAAGTGTTCAAGAAAATCATATACAAGTGTTCTTAGTAGTTATACAAGTGTTCAAGAAAATCATAAGTGTTCAAGAAGCAATTATATACAAGTATTCTTAGTAGTTATACAAGTGTTCAAGAAAATCATAAGTGTTCAAGAAGCAATTATATACAAGTATTCTTAGTAGTTATACAAGTGTTCAAGAAAATCATATACAAGTGTTCTTAGTAGTTATACAAGTGTTCAAGAAATCATAAACACTATAGTCTTATATAGAAATAAACATTTGAATTTATAAAAGAATTATAAGTAAAACATGTATTTGATTTCACACAATGAAACTCACTATCCAGCAAGTTAAAAAATCCATCACATGCACAGCATCCCCCTTCCCCTTCTCCAAAATAGATTAGTTTTTGTCCCTTAAATTCCTTTAAAACATAGAAAGCATCGCTATAAACATTATCATCACGAATCAATTCAGGCCAGGACATTAGAAGTACTTCTCTGTCATTACAATAAGTCCTAACTGCTTCTACAGCATCCATTTGTTCAACCTCCATCCACTTACTCTCACCCATATTCGAGTAATTATCTGTAGCTCGTACCACATTAGTATGTCTTATCCTAATAAGATTTTCAATAAAGGCCATACCAGAGAAAACACCAAGTACAGGATCCTGTCCTATAAATCTCATCACTGCCTCTATTTCTATCTTTTGGGGGGTATGATATCCTATTTCTGGTCTCATCTTTATTAAATTTAACGGAAAAGATGGAAAGCTCTCCTCCATATGATCAATTAAACTCCAATGTTCATCTTCTTCTGTTTTAGGGTGAATAATACTAAGCTCTTTCACAGTCTTACTATTTACCTGCTGTTGCAGTTCATCCTGGCTCATTATAGTATACACTTCTCGTTCTTCAGAACTCAACTTATTAATAAACCAGTTTGCAGCATTTGGAGAACCAATTTCATCCACAAATTTTCTTATAAAAAATTTATCCTTTAAGTTACATCCTATAGGCACTTCTTCAAATTCTGGAAATATGTATTTAAAACGGGGTTTAGGTCTAAAAGTGCAAATTATTTTATCGCCTTTAAATAACAAAGAAATTTTCTTCATCTCGGCCTTACTAGGAGTTTTCGTCAGCAACAACACTTGACAATTCTCATGTTTCTTGAGTACATCTGTAACACTCTCTTTTAAGCTAAATAAGACTATGTCGCATTTTATCATTGGAAGTTCTTCTTTCAACTTTATAAAATCATGACCGATCAGTATCATTAAAACATTTTCACTTTTGCTAATAAACTTTGCTAGAGCTGGAACAATGTTCTCATGCGTACATTTATCAGTATGTGTCATCACTTTATAAGTCCGTTTTTCAGCCAGGGGCATATTCTTCCACAAAACAGTCGAAGCTGGACTTTGCCATATAGTTTCTGACACAAGATCAGGCATGCTTCCAAACCCTGGTAGACTCTTCACATCCATCACATGGGGTAGATCTTTAAACAAAGAAAAATACAATATTTAACACAGGGACTATTAAATAATCATAATATTTCAAAACTAAAAGATATTCAATAATAAGCAAAAATTATATCACAACAAATATAACGAGTACTGTAAGTACATCATACAATAATCACTTACTGTATACAGCAGCCATCGATCCGAGTATGTCTTCTCACTGCTGGACCGAGATGGGGAGTTTATGTCAAGATATATCCCGACCTAGCTTATCACATCGGAGATTGTTACGCTCCGCCCCCTCTCTCTTAGCTGTAGTTTCCAAATTAGTTATATGTATTATTTCAGATCTACTAGTTTTAACTACGACATTCTCTTCCGTTTATTAGATCTACCCTCTACTTGTTTCTTCTCTCTCCCAGTCCCCGTAACATCTTCTCCAAGAGGTATACGAACCATTAATAATTCTTTTTTATTATTCTTTAAAACATAAGCTAAATGGGCTAGTCCTGGAAAATAGTGTGTCTCCCATTCTTCTTGTTCTTCTTTACTCCATCCTATTCCGTCATTAAACCCAATACCATATGGAATAATTATACGCTGGATTAAATTATTATTTCTTGCCTGACAACAAATTTGCCTTATTGCAGATTTAAAACTCCAACGTTTAATAATATCTTTCTGTAATCCTAGATCTTCATTAGAGCTACTGTATTGAAGTCCTATAATATGAGGTTTTATTTCTGGTTCTGGAGATAAAGCAAGTACTATACCACCAGGAGTTATATTATTCTGTACCACTTCACACTCGGAAACTTTACTGTAAGGATATTTTTCCCATAACAGTTGTGCAAATCCACCAGATAAATTATGAGAATCGTAGACAAGACAGTCTCCAGGTTTTAGAATTTCATCACTAGTAAAATCAGCATCTATAATACACTTATTCAAACGCTTAAGCTTCACTTGCATGTACATAGAACAATCCATCTTGAAGTAAGACAGAAAAAGTTTCGTACCTCTTCCTATATACTCAGAAAAGTAGAGTTGACATTTAGACATTAAAAAGGGAGAAAATAAACACACGAGTTTCTATTTTGTTATTTAATGTGTAAAAATGTACAATGTATTTAATTTGTAAAAATGTACAAAGTATAAATTATTTACAGACATTATTATTCCCAATCCATCTTCTCTTCTAAATTTGTAAAACTACTACTAACACACATTGTAACATTAGTATCAACAGACGTAGTAACATTAACAGGTGTTGAATTAATTGTATCAGACAACTTAGTGTTGATAGAAGGTGAACTAGCATCAGCGGTAGCAGGCGTAGCATCATCTTCAGGTGTCCTAGCAGCATCAGTAGCATTAGTTGTGGATCCATTTTGAAGAACAGCAATGTATGGAATCTTATTTTCAAAGATGCCGTGGGTGGATGACTGAGGAGGAACGATGTTTTCGGGACGTACTATGAAGAGTACAATACCTCGTTTTCGTAGTTTTTGTCCTATTTTCTCAAGTATAGGCAAATATTTACTTTCCCATACTGCGCAGTTGTCCAAATAACTTGACATGCCAAACCCATATGGAATAATAATTCTCTTAACACATCTTTTAAGAATGAAAACAAGGGCTTCCTTCAGAGCATTTTCAAACCAGCGCCATCTCTGATATTCTGTATCTTTTTCAAGTCCATCGTAAAAATGTTCATCTAAACTTCGTACTTCACACGGAGGATTTTCATATGCTGGTAAAGTTGCAGGTCTACTAGCAAACTGAGTCACTAAACCAATAATAAGGGGTAGATGGGGATCTTCATCCATCCTGTTGTTAAATTCAGGTGGTTCTCCAATATGTATACTGCCAGGGTTACTGCGATAAGATACAACAGCCCTGTTTTTGTAAGGAAAGTTTTCACGATGTAATCTCGCATATGGGTAACGATCCCACAATCCTTGCACAATTTTACACATTTGTACACTCGTAGCATCAAGATCGTACAATAAACAGTCGTGATTATTGTAGACGGGCAGGGAGGCAAAGTCTCCAATAATAGTCTTGATCTCCATAGCCTTGAATATCCAAGCTTGAAGTAGATTCTGACATCCAAGAAGAGGAGGACACCGTAAGAGATCACTCCGGGGGAAGCATATATACATCTTTAGGCTGCGCGTAGAAACACTGCGCACACAAAAGGTTGCCAAGTGTTACTTGCTCTTCCTCTGCATAATCTCCTCGTTAAACAGTAATTTAACTTCCACTCCGTAGGGTTTTAACTGTTTATACATATCTTCAATAACAGGAAGATAAGTATTTTCCCAAACTTTATCTCTTCGAACACATGTAATCCCAATTCCTGTTGGTATTATAACTCTCATAATTTGAGGAGAGCCCTTGATAAAGTTAAATAAATCTTTCATACCATTCTTGAAGTAGACGAGACGATTAATGGATGTATCTTCGTTTAATCCAGAGAGCATGTTTCTGTCTTTTGAGTTTTCTATAATTCCCTGAGCAATGTTATTACTTTCTATAGGTAATCCAATACCGTATTGTGTGGCTATAGCAACAATATACGGAAGATTTTCTCCTTTAGAGATATGAATTGTTCCTGGTACTGGACGATCTTCAGGGATACATCTCTTAAGACTGTACAAGGGTCGGCGAACATTATAAGCATCAGCATGAGAATATTTCTTGGCTAAGTCTAGAGCCATTCCTCTGGGAACACAGGATATACAGTTCACTCCGTACACAATACAGGTTTCATTATTACAAAATGAATCGTCGGTTAAATAACCCTGACAAGTTGTCAGAACAGTATCCATGGTGAATTTTCTTCCTCGTAAGGTAGTAGATACGAACCAGATAGTCGTAATAATATCCCTAATGCGAGGTCCGCGCTCTTATATTGGGGGAAATGTAAAAGTTACCACTTATTTGAATATATTAATAAGGATTTTTGTTACCTTAGAGTGATATTATATATTACATTATAACTAATAGTATATTTCATTTTAGGATATAGATGCTTTAAGCATATATTTTAATTAGATTAAATAAGAATTTACTACTAAATTATATATATATATATCTATCATTATGTACGGCAGCTACGAATAATGACGTAACAGTATACTTTTAGCGAGATTGCCAAAGTGATGTATTTTTCTAATAAGTCTAATAAATAATGAAAGTAGTTTACTAAGTATTTATATAAGAGCTTCATTTAATTATGAAACTTTAAGGATTTTTAAATAGAGAAGTATTTAGAGGAGATTACTGTCTATTATAAATGAGGAAACTGTTAAATATGTAGCGATGTACGATACTTATTTTAGGGATATATATACTTGCTTATCCTACTCTAATAGCTAGTGCTGCCCTCACACGATGGATCCTTTGTGTGCCAGGAAGTTTTACAGTATAGAAAGCCTTAAATGTGCAGGAGTTAGACTACAAACATTTGTGGATTGGCCCATTAAGTGGTTAAACCCTATTGACTTAGTTGAAGATGGGTTCTATTACCTTCGCAATAGTGATTACTGTTTGTGTGCATTTTGTTATTGTATAGTAGGTGCATGGATTGTTGGTGATACCCCCAGAAGACGTCATAAGATCATTAATCAAGACTGTGCCTTTATTAGAGGCGAGAGGAGTGACAATGTTTCTTTAGAGGTGTCTGAGATAGCTTTCAAATATGGACTGGAATTTGTTTCCCATAAAATAGAACTGGGAAATAAGAAAATAAGTGGTAGTAGTAAGTATATATTCTTATGATGTATTCTTATACCAGTCTTATATACTCTGTACAAAACTTGATTGCTTAAATAGATACTTCTTATTCTTCTAAAGAATAATTTACGTAACTACGTTATATTTTTTTAGGTGGTGCTCCTCCTAAGGAAGATCTGGGATTGATCAAATTTAGGAAATCGCTGAATCCAGGATTGGTAACTTATAAATCTCGCCTAGAGACATTTGATATGACATGGCCTGGAAGCGTCAAGCAAACTTCTCATGAGCTGGCAGAAGCTGGTTTTTTTTACTGTGGTATGAAGTGTTTTAACTATTTTAAACTTAATAGAGTTATAAGTAAAGAAATAATGAATAATAGTTAAAAGATAGTAACGAGATAATGCTGGATTGTTTTATGGTTTTCAGGTATAAGTGACCACGTCTGCTGCTATCACTGCGCCTGTGGAATACGAAATTGGAGACCAGAAGATGATCCTTGGACGTTACATGCGAGATGTAGTCCAGAATGTGCTTACATTATTCTTGCAAGGGGCAAGGAATTTGTTAAGAATGCTAGATTGACAATACCATTACCTATAAAACCTATAGACAATGATTTAATTAATATCTTAATGGAGGGTATGGATAAGTTCAAACATCTGATTCATAAAAAATTAATACCTGTGGAGAGTATAAGATATGCTTTAAGTGAGTACCTTAAGGAATCCAGAGATTTGTTGCCTTTTATTATACAAAGTAGATGTCTAGAAATCGTGTTGAGGTATATGCAAGAGGGAACAGATATTTATTTACGGGTACGGGACTTAATTTATGAAGCAGTTGATGATAAAAAGGAACAAGAAGCTACGCTTGAAGATCTGGGATTGAAAACTTTACCGGAGACTTGTACTAACACTGATGAAAACAAGGACTGTATAGAACAATCTTGGGAAGAAGATATTTTATGCAGAGTTTGTATGGATAAAAATATAAATATTGTAATACTACCATGTAAACATATGGTGACATGCAGTGGTTGTCTTTTAGCTCTGAAATGCTGTCCAATTTGTAGAGGAAATATTTTATATATAATAAATCCAATTGCTTCTTGAACACTTATGATTTTCTTGAACACTTGTATAACTACTAAGAACACTTGTATATGATTTTCTTGAACACTTGTATAACTACTAAGAACACTTATGATTTCTTGAATACCTGTATAACTACTAAGAACACTTGTATGCGTTAAATGTTGTAATAAACTTAATGCCTCTTCTAAATAAGATTTCTTTATCCTTAATAGAATAATTTGCTTATTACATTGGAGGACTGAAACAAGTACTTAATTATGAAACCGAATAATGACATGATGTAGTAAGTTTAACGGAAATATTGAATACAATGACTTGAAAAGTTTTCCTTTGACTAATGAAGGTGTATGTTTAATAAAACTGAGTTACGAAAACAATGCCTTAAGATGCTACTGTAAGTAATGACTTAGTGCACGGGCAAGTATCTTTAATTGTACGAAGATGTCTTAGAATGATTTATATTGACATTATTTGAAAATGGATAACTACCAAATGCTCAGTAGTAACTTACTGTGAATTAGTAATGTTACTGTTGTTGTTGTTGTTGTCGTTGTTAATAACGATGATCTACTTACTTACTTACTAAAATGACAGAACCAACTAGTTTTGAGAATTAGTACAGAGATGATTAGAGAATAAGTAGTGGACTGTAATGAACGGGTAAGAACATGTAGCGGAGGGATGGAGGAAAATTGTAAGAAAGGGTTGAAAGTTGGGATGTGTAAAGGATTGAGAGATTGTAAGGGATGGTATCAAGATGTGCGGAAAACATGCTACAACATGTAAAGTAGACAGTGTAGAGAGTTGGGCGGTGAACAAGCTAGGACTTGTAATGGATGGAAGGAGTCGGGTATATTTACATATGACTCATGTTTAAATAAGATATGGGACACAGTAATACACGCTACAACATGTAAAGTAGACAGCGTAGTAAGATGCGAGGCGAACATGCTGAGACATGCTGAGACATGTAAAAGGAATGAGAGAGAGATTGTAAGGGTTGGTACCAAGATGAGCGGAAAACATGCTATAACATGTAGAGTAGAAATAGCGTAGTGAGTTGGGCGGTGAACAAGCTAGGACTTGTATTGGATGGAAAGAGTCGGGGTATATTTACATATGACTCATGTTTAAATAAGATAGAGGAGACGGTAATAGTTGTTTAAGTCTTGTATAAAATTGGAAAGAAGTAGAGAATATGTAAGACTAAGTACAGATCTGAACTTACAGAGAATATGCTATGAACGGGGAAAGAACGCAAATTAACAGCTACATTTTAAATTTACGAGACTTGGATGAGATGGAGGAAGGTGGGAGGGGGTGAAAGATAATTAAACAGGTTGGGGTTATGTGTATACTCGGATAAGAGATACGCTGGAGACGGACTTGATCGAATATATTTATGTCTGATGATCTAAGGCTAATGTCCAGATTAATTTTACTACGTTAGAAAATACGGTGATCTTAAATCTCAGGGTGATTTAGTTGGAAAATAAAGAACTTGTACAAATGAACTAAGCTGGGGCACAAGAGTTGAAACTTAATAACTGAACTGGTTTTTTATTTACTATGTCTGAAAATGTAGTTGGGTGATTTGGACTGAGAGTAATGATTTTACAAAAGTGAGCTTGGACAGAGGACAAGAGCTAGAGTTTTATAATTGTTTACTTCATATTTACTATGTCTGAAATACAGAGGGTAAAAATTTCAGGGAAATTGGACTGATACTAACGAAGATATGAAAGAGAACTAAGGCGGGGACGAGAGCTGGAGCTCAGTAACTGAC
>NC_091200.1:19007782-19067782 GCF_040958095.1 Procambarus clarkii | reverse complement strand
GGGGGGGGGGAGGGGGAAGGTGAGTGCCGGGCAACACCCAGACTAACAATAACAGAGATTCACCTGTATTGATCCACTGGTTCCCACTCCACTGACTCACCCTCTCCACCTCTCTCCACTACATTCGACTGCCGTCGTGGCCGTATATTCCCCATCACCCGTCCACATCACTACGGTCAGCTACGGTCGTTAAACACGTCTCTCTTACGAGACTTTCTTCCCTTCACAACATTCCTTCATTCGTCCATTCCTGTTTCCTCAGTCAATCTTGCGTGCATTTCTCTGCTACTTTCCCCGCCCTTCTTTCATCTCTTCAATCTCGTCAAACTCCCTCCATTGCCTCTGCTCTTATTCCTTCATCTATTTATTAATCTTTCCATTCACCATTCTTACTATTCTTCTTACTGTTCGTCTCACATGACACTTTAAGCGCTTCCTGTTCTTCCCTCATCACTCTTATCCTTCCCTCTTTTCGTCCACCCATTTTTTTTCCAAAAGTTTTTACTCTATCACCCTTCAATACCTCTTCCAACCTCTCTCCTCTTCTGTCTCTCCCTTAGCTCTTCTTCAACATCACACTCTCCCTCATCTATTCTACCCCCCCCCCTCCTCCTCCCGTCCTTTGCCCTGTAAAGATGTTTAAACACCATAACCCTCTTCTACCTTTTTCCCAAAAATATTCTTCTCACTCTCCTCACCTTCTCTTTGCTCCATACCTCTCAGAAACCGGTCTGAGAACATGGAGTACGAAAATTATTGATATTACCTGTAATCTAGTATATATATATATATATATATATATATATATATATATATATATATATATATATATATATATATATATATATATATATATATATATAAGCATTTTATCATTGTATAATAAAATGGACAACATAAATAATAAAAAATGAGTGGTAGGAGAAGCGAATACTTATATTATGTAGAGTCAAACGTCGAGTTTTTCCCTAAATACTCTTTATTCTCTTCTCCGTAGATAACCACAATTGAAAATAAAATGCCTTAGCTCTTTCAAATTCTCGGTTCAAGGCAAAACTTGAGTTTTGTCTTTTCTTTTGCCTTAGTTATACACCACGACGATTCATTTCAGGTAAATCGATAAATCCTGTGCTGGAAACTTTCACATATAATACTTTTTTCTTCGCAAAGACGATTCAACAAATATTAACATAGGCACCGCAGCCTTGTTTGTTTTCAATTATAGTCTTCTTCGAGGCGATGGTTCCGCTTTAGATCCAGGTAACGAGGCGTTCTTAAGTGCCTGGGTGGGGGTGGGGTTCGTTCGTGGTAGGAAGACAGGTAAGGAGAGAGAGAGAATTAGTAGGTTTGTTTCCACACACATTTTCCCTTCCGTAAATCCGTTGTTTTTTTTCGTTTTCGGTATTTCACTTCTTGCCTCAAAAGGTATATGTCAACGATTCATTCCTTTAGTGTCAACTTACAGTTACAGCCCCGCTCCTGTCTCAGGTAAATCTACTGCGGGCTCACCATAGCCCGCAGTAGAATTTGCAATTACGTGGAATTTTGTTTTCCCAGTAGGTGAATCTACAACAACATTCCTGTAGTTTCGTGGCTAACCTGTATGAAGATTCTTAAGTGCCGGGGAGAATTCAGCCGTCTTTCATCTGTCTGGTGGTTCTCCATCCTCCCCCCATCGCCCCTCCCCCCCCCCGCCATTGAGGTATTGAACATCACCTGACATGATTTGCTCCAAGTTTCATCTACAGACTTCTGTGTTAATTGGAAGACTTTCTCAGGTTTTACGGCATTCAGCATATTATGATACTCAAGCAGCTTCACCATCTCATCTACGTGTTTATTTTAAACACATCCTAGAAGATTTTGTTTATTTTGGTGAATCAAGATAGTGGAGAAGGAAACTTGTGGTGAAACAAGAGGGTGGAATGGAAACTTATGGTAAACCAAGATAGTGGAAAGAAAACTTATGGTGAAGAGAGTGGAAAGAAAACTTGTGGTGAACTCAGACGTTTGAATGCGACATGTGGAGAGCCAAGACGTCGGGAAGAAAAACTTGGGATGAATCAGGAAATTGATAAGAAATATTGGATCGGTGCAGTGCAGACAGCAAAAGCCATATTCTCCTAAAGAGTATCTCATCGTTTCGTCTGCAAAGTGAAATCCTCGGGATATATTCGCATATATAAGGATTAACACAATTATAAACACAATGCCTTTGATAACCAAGCAGTTGCATAAGCGAGTCGTGTAAGGTGGAGAGGTCGGTTCTATTTTTGGATCCTGATCGTCGGATTTTTGGATCCTTTCTGACCAACTAAATCAGGATATCTCGAGACACGGTCTGGTTGTTGACTGGTGGGATGTGGTGTTCTTACACATTTAAAAAAAGTTACCCCTCGTAGGTAGTAGCGATACTCCCTAAAAGGGAGTCTCCTACTACCTTAAACGATAGGGTATCCTACCACCCTGAACCAGGTATAAGCTTCCAACCAGAAAAAAAATATATTCATCCACTTAAAAAAAATGATATTCGTCCACATAAAAAAAGATATCCTTCCACCCAAAAGCAGGTATCCGTTCACATTAGAGAAGGTATACTTCCACGCTAACCTAGTTATTCTTCCTCCCTAACAAAAATGATATACTTCTACTCTAGAGAGGGAATCCTCCTACTCGAAAGTAGTTATTCTTCCACCCAAAGAAATGACAACCTTTCACCCTTGAGAAGGCATCATTCCATCCTGAAAATGGCGTAGTTCCACCCTAGAATCAGTATCATTCCACACTAAATGAGTGGAATTCAGAAAGTGGTATTTTCAGTTCGATAAATTCAATCAGTTGTCTTAAGAAATACTACGTCAAACAAGAAGAATAAAATTCATGGCTTTAATTGACCAGGAGATGGGAAGGCGGAACTAGGGAGCTATAGCTCAACCTTGTAACCTTAACTAGGCGAGTACGCACACCCGCAAACACACCTTAAACTAAACCCGCCTCTCCCACTCTACAAACCTTTCGTAATTATCTCCCTGCCACTCACGAGTTAAACAACGTCGTGCTCGTCGTAGTTCACCAATTTTCAGCCGACGATGCTAAAACTCATTCAATTCCACGGTGAGAGACGGGTTTCATAGTTCGTTTACCGCACATGAAGGGATTTTTCTGGCAGTGAATGCATCCACAGAGAGAACGTTACGCTGAGCACTGCAGCATCTCTCTTCTCCCCTCCCACCCCACTCTCTCTTTCTCATATGTATATATATATATATATATATATATATATATATATATATATATATATATATATATATATATATATATATATATATATATATTATTAAATATGACCGAAAAAGTAAGATTAATAATTCTAACACGAATTTTCTCAATCTTTCGTACATTATGCTTCACTGTTGGAGGTAAATCAAAAATCACTTCTCCAAAATTCATTTTTATTTCTAGTCTGACGCGACACGGGCGCGTTTCGTAAAACTTATTACATTTTCAAAGACTTATTACATTTTCAAAGAAACCGGCCATATACTGCAGGTATGTTGACGACATTTTTACACAGGTACCTGATGTCAGACATCTGCAGGAGCTGAAGGAGGCATTTGAGCAGAGTTCCGTGCTGCGTTTCACTTACGAGACGGAAAAGGATGGGAAGCTGCCTTTTCTAGATGTAACAGTCATGGAAAAGGGCGGAGGTTTCCACACTGCAGTCTACACAAAGGAAACAAACATAGGAATGTGCGTAAATGCCAACAGCGACTGCCCTGACAGGTACAAGAGGAGTGTTGTTAACGCATACGTCGACCGTGCTCTCAGCCACAGCTCAGAATGGAAGCAAGTCGACGAAGAACTCTGTAGGGTAAGGCAGGTTCTAGTCAATAACGGCTTCTCCAATGGTTTCATCGAAGACATCATAAGAAGGAAAGTGAAAAGCCATGCAACCTCCGAAGAGACAACTAACACAACACCTATACCCCCTATTAGACTATTTTACAGGAACTTCTTTTCCACAGCTCATAAAACAGAGGAAAGGGTCCTGAAAGATATTGTTAATAGAAACGTTATCCCTACAGACAAAAATCAGAGGATACAACTGACGATTTACTATAAAACCAGAAAAACGGCCAGCCTACTCATGAGAAACTCTCCAGACACGAAACAGAACGCTTTGAAAGAGACTAACGTCGTCTATGCCTTCAAATGCCCACTTGGGGACTGTAAGCTCCAAAAAACCCAGTATATAGGCAAGACAACAACATCTCTTTCTAGGCGTTTAACGATGCATAAACAACAGGGCTCCATTAAGGAACATATAATCTCTTCCCATAACCAAACCATCGCCAGAGAAATCCTAGTAAACAACACAGAAATCATCGATAGATACAGCGATAGCAGGCGGCTTGACGTTTGCGAGGCACTACACATCAAGAAGTCAACACCAGCAATCAACAGCCAATTATTGCACAACTATATTCTACCCACCTCAAGACTCCGCTCCAATATAGAAGCATCAAGAAATATGGACCAATAGGCTTTCTACAAACACTTCTATTCAATACCCATTGTTTCTGTTCTGTCTTGTGTTGATACTTTTAATACCCTATTAATATCCTCTAGTGTTCTGTCTTGTGTTAATGCCACATCATCCTTCCCACCTCACTCAAATGTAATGCCACATCACCCTTCCCACCTCACTCAAATGTAGATATAAAATCAGGGAAACGCAAGTTCTAATCAGTTGTGTATTTGTGAAGTCTTTGAAAATGTAATAAGTTTTACGAAACGCGCCCGTGTCGCGTCAGACTAGAAATAAAAATGAATTTTGGAGAAGTGATTTTTGATTTACCTCCAACAGTGAAGCATAATGTACGAAAGATTGAGAAAATTCGTGTTAGAATTATTAATCTTACTTTTTCGGTCATATTTAATAATATATGTCTACAGGAAAGACTGCTACCAAAATATACTAATATATATATATATATATATATATATATATATATATATATATATATATATATATATATATATATATATATATATATATATATATATATATATATATATATTCACTACCTGAGAGTTTCCCTTCCATCCACCTCACTTCTTCCTAACTTTCCTAAACCAGATACTACCAAAGAGTTGTCTTGACTTTGTCTCCTGTGGCCAGCCAATCAAAACTTGCTTCATAATTTACCTCCTCCGCGCCGACCAATTAGCAACTCGCTCGCTAAGGTTTCCTCCAGAGCCAGTCCCATCAGTGTAGTCAGGAGGTTGACATTAAATACTACAAGAGAGGCTGTAATGTTTATAATTATTAAAACAAACCTGTTGGGTGATGAGTCCCTCTTTTTGCCAATTTACCATTTGCATGAATTAAGGAGATTTAAGTTTAGAAAAAGATTATAGCTAAAAATATAATTTTAATAAGAAAAAAGTTGTCAAATTATATGGAAGAAGGAACAGGAGCCCTGCTGTATGGAAATAAATCGTTTGAGAACCATTGACAAATGTCCATAAATCCATTGACAAACTAATTTGTCAATGGTTTGTCAACCATTGGCAAATTGACTGAGTGTCCTTACACTCAGTTGAGACGCTATGAAAGCAACTTAATAAGGTGAACAAATTCCTACGTAACGGAATCTGTAGGAGTGCTGTCATTACCTGTCCCTCCCTGTACAAGCACTCATGAATTAAAGAGCACCCAAGGGTGTCATAAATTACCCAAAAGTGCCGATAATGCTATTGACAGCATCGTCAAGTTATTCTTGGAGTTACGTGCGTTAGAAGGTAGATGCACAATAAGCTTTAGTGCAATTACTAGAGCGCACATGAAGTAATTGGGCTTTAATTGAAGCTTTATTAAACTTCAAACTGTATTTTATTCATTTCAAAACCCTATTTAGATCGACTTGAAGTGATAGTGAGTCTTCTTCCGTGTTTATTTCCCTGCCGATTTTTGTATCATTGGATACCACTCCATCGAGGATCGAACGACGACCTGTAGGAAGCGAGTCCACATAAATGCATATTCCACATCTAGTTTTAAAATATCAAACGAAAGATTCGAATAAATTCTCGAGAACAGCGTCTTTAAGAAACTGTTATAACTGTAGTGATCACACCTAAAGTCGTCGTCCTCTGTACTCACTAGCGTAAAAAAAAAAATATATATATATATATATGAACCACTCTCTTGGATTGCTGGACGTTGCCTTTTTCTTTATTTCTCTCTCTCTCCTCTCCTCTCCTCCTTTACCCCTTATGATCCCCCATCCTATATCCTACTTGTGAATGAGGCGAAGACCCCCAGAAAATGTATTATTTGTGAGGCTTCAACTCGCCAGGACCTGAATTAACTCTTTCAACAGTCTTCGATATCAGAGGTCTTAAACGTCATGTTCATTGTCGATGTTCCCACTTTGTGACGCTTGGTGTGATGTTCCCTTCTTTAGTGACAGCAAGAGGGTGTTATAACTCATATTCCTCACCCACTGTCAGGTAGACCCTTGGACCATTCTCAAGTTCATCCACTTCAGCAGGGACGTATATATAAGATCTCACTTCTCTAACTAGTAGGCATCCTGCAGTCTCGGGAGACTATGGAGTTGCGGTCTGGTTGTCGAGGCTGGGGTGTCGTCTTCAGGGCGCAAAGTCAGGGTAGATCGATATAGAGAAGCTGTTACCCATGCAGCAGGTCCCCCACACTCCACGTTGCTAAAGTTATCCGATGGAAAAGCCAAACGCCAATACGCTAGGTTCCAGCGCCGTTGCAGGAGCTGCCAGAACGAGGTTGAAGTCAATAACGAACTGCCTTAGAGGCTCTTGCTCCGGATTTTTCTCTCGGGGTGTTTTGAGATTTTCGCGATTTTCTTCAAGGGCCCATCACCCGAGAGTGAGTCAGAGTGGAGAGCAGAGGTCATAAGCGTTGCATAACGAGGAGTACTTTAGTAATTAGTACTTTAGTACTTTAGTAAGTAATTATCAAAAGAAGCCACCATGCCGAGAAGACTATGCAGCACAGTATTTGGTGGAGTCATCAGCATAAGAGAGGAAATAACGTACTGGGAACATATACATGCATATATTTCCATTGTTCCGTTTCCAACTTTCATGAGGTGTGGGGGTGGGGATAGAGGGACGCTAACCATGCTTGCTAAGCACAATATCTCAGTGGAAGATGTTCCAGACAGGAACGGAACGTTGCGCACATAATGCTGCATACATCATTTGTTTAGTGTTTTTTTTTCCTCTCCAAGAATGCAAACTGACCATACATTTCGGTAACCTAACCTAACCTAACCTAACTCAACACTGATGCAAAGAAGATTGTCAGACGAGAAGAGTACATGAACAGCAAAATTATCACAAAGCTAGCAATGTTGCTACATTCAACCAATTATACTTAAAGGAACTCCTGCATATATATATATATATATATATATATATATATATATATATGTCGTACCTAGTAGCCAAAACGCACTTCTCGGCCAACTATGCAAGGCCCGATTTGCCTAATAAGCCAAGTTTTCCAGAATTAATATATTTTCTCTTATTTTTTTCTTATGAAATGATAAAGCTACCCATTTCATTATGTATGAGGTCAATTTTTTTTTATTGGAGTTAAAATTAACGAAGATATATGACCGAACCTAACCAACCCTACCTAACCTAACCTAACCTATCTTTATAGGTTAGGTTAGGTTAGGTAGCCGAAAAAGTTAGGTTAGGTTAGGTTAGGTAGGTTAGGTAGTCGAAAAACAATTAATTCATGAAAACTTGGCTTATTAGGCAAATTGGGCCTTGCATAGTAGGCTGAGAAGTGCGTTCTGGCTACTAGGTACGACATATATATATATATATATATATATATATATATATATATATATATATATATATATATATATATATAATATATTTGCCGGAAAAACGGAGAATGAAGGAGGAAACAAGAGAGGAATATGGAGGTGGGGGGGGGGAGAAGGGGAGAGGGCATTGGGCTGGAAAGTGGGGAGGTAGGGGAAAAAGATGACAAAAGATGGAGGAAAAGAGAGATGAGAGGAGAAGAGGAGACAAGACAAGGAATGCTAGAGAGGAAAAAAAGAGACCATCCTAAACAGAAGCATTAGGTATACCCCCCTAGTGTATATTTATATAAGTATATATATACTAGATGGGATACCCAGCGTTAATCGTGTTACAGATGCCACATCATCACAACATACCATTTTCATTACATACCCTCTTCACTGTAACCATCTTCATTGTAACCATCTTCACTGTAACCATCTTCATTGTAACCATCTTCATTACTCACTGTGCGTGCGCGTCTTTGGCTTTATGTGAGTGCGTGGGTGTGTGTCTGTCTGAGTGTGTCTGTGTGTGTGTGTGTGTGTGTGTTTACCATTGCAGTGCTAGTTTTGTAAAGAAATATTTATCATATTCCCTGATAAAAAATATTCCGCTCAAAATCTGCTCACATATTTATATTGGTAAAAGGGCGGCGTTCAAATTCCAGTGATAATGGCATTTAGTGGGGGAAAAAGTTCATAAATGAAATAGAATGTGGATGTAATGAGAGCTGTCAATTGCACTAACATAAACACGGTTTTATGTCGATTTTACCATACAAATAATTTACCTGAATCATTTTGTTTTACTGTTTATTGCCGTTTACATGTTTACAATTGATAGGAAAAAATATACATATATAAAAACCACAACAACTACGTTATATAATCTATAAAACACTGTATCATGGGTAATAATTCCCTATTACAGGTCCGAGTTTAATCCACAAATATATCTGAGAATTACTGGTTATTGCTTACTGTACTGTGGACTGTTGTTTATAAGACCCAGATGAAGAGGCTGGATTTCCACCAGAATCCATTTTAAGGCTTCAGGAAACGTTTAAAATGGAGATTGAGTACCGTTAACTGCATTCTATAAGCCCTTCCTTATTCTGAGCAGTCAGACTTGGTTGGTGTAGCGAGGGTCTCGTATTTTACTGAATCGATCTCAATTCCCAGCGATTCTAGTGAATAATATGTTATCACCCACTATTTTTGGAGGAAAACAAATATATATAATGTCGACTGTGTTTATGTGTGTGTGTGTGTGTGTGTGTGTGTGCGTGTGTGTGTGTGAGCACAGGTAACATGGAATGGTAAAAATAGCACAGAAGGGAAGTTTGGCCTTGAGGTTCTTCAAGTTAGGGGTCAGGGAGAGAGTTTATAGACGCTGAGTAAGGAAGGAAACTCTTTTTCTTATACTTATTGGTTTCTGTAACTTTTTACTTGGAAATTAATAAATAAAAAGGACCTATTAAACGAAAATATAGTTTAATTAAAATGTTATGAATAAAGGTCGAGTTAATCGAGATTCTGGTGTGGGACGTGGGTGTGTATGTGTCATACTTGGAGTCAGGTGTGGTGAGGGTGTGCAGATGTGGTGTGTGTACTCAAGCGTGAAAGTTGGGTTGAGGTGTGGAACGTGGGTTCAAGTGTAGAACGAAGGTTCAGATCTAGTACGTGAGTTCAGGTGTGGAATGTGGGTTCATGGGTTCTACGTAGGTTCAGGTATCGTACGTGGGGTAAGGTGTAGCACGTGGGAAGAGGTGTGTGGTGCTTTGATTGACGAGAGTGGAAAACTAGATGTGCTGAACCGTGAAGGAAAAGATAAAGATTGAAACGCTTAACAAGCCTATTTCAGTAAATGCTAAGTGCTTCTTTGAAGAATGGAGAACTACCAATCAGCTTAAAGACTGATGATATACTAATTTCAAGAGTAGGTTCCATATGAACCCAAACTGTCGGTAGTCAATGCAATAGGTGACCAGCCACGGAACCATGAAGCCCAGGAGCACAAAAGTTCGACTTACAAGCGCAAATAGGTTAGAATGCAAACACAAACACACACACACACACACACACACACACACACACACACACACACACACACACACACACACACACACACACACACACACGTCCCACGCAACACACACACACACACACACACACACACACACACACACACACACACACACACACACACACACACACACACACACGTCCCACGCAACACACACACACACAACATGCGCCTGGTGTGATATTGGTTCCACTGTGGCCTATACGATTCCTGAGAAAAATAGTCTGGATCAGAGTCTGGAGCAGCGGAAGATTTACCACACACTGCGGGAGACCTTTTACCGGGAAGAGTAGGGAAGAGTGAGGGAGCTAGGGATGAGTGGGGAAGAAGGGAAGAGTTGGGGTGAGTACGGATTAGATGAGGAAAGTTGATGAGTGGCTGTGAAGAATTTGTTAGGGAAAGAGATAAAGTGAAAGGCAGGACGTGCGTAGAAGCGGTTTTGATGAATAGGCTACAGTGAATAGGGTACAGTGAATAGGAGAGAAATTGGAGAAACGAGAAATATTTGAGAAAAACGAAATAAACGAGCATATGAAGGGTGTTGGATGAGGAGGAGAGAGAGAGAGAGAGAGGGACGTAGATAAGGATACTAAAACACTTCTAAAGCCCTAAACTGGGGATAAACATTATTTGATAATGATTGCCTAAACTTGGTCTTTCTCAGATAAAACATATTCACTTAATATCTATTATTTTCAAGCCTGAATTCTCACTATAGTTTATAGTTATGTTCTTAAGTATTGTTCAGTTGCGTTAATATTTGCTGCAGGGCGAAACATATGAAGACTAGAGCTGTTACTTGGACTTCATCTCTGACCACTTGGGGACTTCATCTCTGACCACTTGGACTTCACCTCTGACCACTTGGACTTCATCTCTGACCACTTGGACTTTACCTCTGACCAAGAACGAATTCAAAACTCACCGCCATAATACACTTGCTGATGGATGAATATTTTGTGCTGGAATATCTTCAAGAAAAAGAAAAAAATTTGGCCAGATGGACCTTGAGCTCTCTAGTGGTTGAGGCTCCGCCCTCACCATTGTCTCTTGTAATGACAAGTGAGCTTGGGTTTATTTAAATGAGTGATGCCACGTTAACGGGATTGCCAGAAATTTTACTAGAGATCAGAAAAAAGTATGGTTTGTGTGTCTAAGTTGTTGATCACTATGTGGAATATGTAAAATTATTGTACATAGGTGTTTATTACATATTTAACGTGTATGTCTGTATTTATGTATTTCACTTTTTTTCTCATTCTCAGCCTCTCTCTCTCTCTCTCTCTCTCTCTCTCTCTCTCTCTCTCTCTCTCTCTCTCTCTCTCTCTCTCTCTCTCTCTCTCTCTCTGTCCAACCACATGGGCTGGATGGTAGAGCGACAGTCTCGCTTCATACCTGTCGGCGTTCAATCTCCGACCGTCCAAGTAATTGGGCACCATTCCTTCCCCCCTCCCCCCGTCCCACCCCAAATCCTTATCCTGACCCCTTCCAAGTGATATATATAGTCTAATGGCTTGGCGCTTTCCCCTGATAATTCCCTCTTCTCTGCCTCTCTGTCTTACTCTCTATCTCTCTCTTTCTCCCTCTTTCTCCCTCTTGCTCTCTTTTCCTCTCTTTTCCTCTCTCTTTTATCTCTTCCCCCTTTCCCTTCATATAATAGACTTCCAGTTTACCCTTTTAGTTTTCGTATTCTCTAAGGACTCTTGAGTTATATGAGGACAGGAGTCTCATAACATTTCGTTCACAGAAGCACACTACATTGCGATGTGGTTCGGGACGCTATTTGTGTCATACGCTTCCGTGTTTGTAAGGGAAACTCTTAGCTAAATAAATGTATAAATTTCATTTTCATTTTCGAATTTATTATATTCTTTAGTCTTGCAATTTTTTGCTGTAAGAATATCTGAATGGATGTATGTACGTTGTGTGTCAGTGTATACATGCAATGATTACATACATATAGAGACGTATGTATGCGAGGTTCTATGTGCATCTTTTAGCATATAAAAGATGCACATTTTTATAAAATTGGATTCTAACGCTAAATGTATAACATTTTGAATTAGCTATAGGGACCATTCAAGCTTGAATTGTTTTATATATATATATATATATATATATATATATATATATATATATATATATATATATATATATATATATATATATATATATATATATATATATATATATATATATATATATATATATATATATATATATTAGTATAATTTGGTAGCAGTCTTTCCTGTAGACATATATTATTAAATATGACCGAAAAAGTAAGATTAATAATTCTAACACGAATTTTCTCAATCTTTCGTACATTACGCTTCACTGTTGGAGGTAAATTAAAAATCAATTCTCCAAAATTCATTTTTATTTCTAGTCTGACGCGACACGGGCGCGTTTCGTAAAACTTATTACATTTTCAAAGACTTTAGTTCACAAATACACAACTGAACATACGTATCTCCGATTTTATATCTACATTTGAGTGAGGTGGGAGGGGTGATGTGGCATTAACACAAGACAGAACAAGAGGGGATATTAATAGGGTATTAAAAGTATCAACACAAGACAGAACACAAACAATGGGTATTGAATAGAAGTGTTTGTAGAAAGCCTATTGGTCCATATTTCTTGATGCTTCTATATTGGAGCGGAGTCTTGAGGTGGGTAGCATATAGTTGTGCAATAATTGGCTGTTGATTGCTGGTGTTGACTTCTTGATGTGTAGTGCCTCGCAAACGTCAAGCCGCCTGCTATCGCTGTATCTATCGATGATTTCTGTGTTGTTTACTAGGATTTCTCTGGCGATGGTTTGGTTGTGGGAAGAGATTATATGTTCCTTAATGGAGCCCTGTTGCTTATGCATCGTTAAACGCCTTGAAAGAGATGTTGTTGTCTTGCCTATATACTGGGTTTTTTGGAGCTTACAGTCCCCAAGTGGGCATTTGAAGGCATAGACGACGTTAGTCTCTTTTAAACAGGGCTTGTACCTGCCCTGACAGGTACAAGAGGAGTGTTGTTAACGCATATGTCGACCGTGCTCTCAGCCACAGCTCAGAATGGAAGCAAGTCGACGAAGAACTCTGTAGGGTAAGGCAGGTCCTAGTCAATAACGGCTTCTCCAATGGTTTCATCGAAGACATCATAAGAAGGAAAGTGAAAAGCCATGCAACCTCTGAAGAGACAACTAACACAACACCTATACCCCCTATTAGACTATTTTACAGGAACTTCTTTTCCACAGCTCATAAAACGGAGGAAAGGGTCCTGAAAGATATTGTTAATAGAGACGTTATCCCTACAGACAAAAATCAGAGGATACAACTGACGATTTACTATAAAACCAGAAAAACGGCCAGCCTTCTCATGAGAAACTCTCCAGACACAAAACAGAACGCTTTAAAAGAGACTAACGTCGTCTATGCCTTCAAATGCCCACTTGGGGACTGTAAGCTCCAAAAAACCCAGTATATAGGCAAGACAACAACATCTCTTTCAAGGCGTTTAACGATGCATAAGCAACAGGGCTCCATTAAGGAACATATAATCTCTTCCCACAACCAAACCATCGCCAGAGAAATCCTAGTAAACAACACAGAAATCATCGATAGATACAGCGATAGCAGGCGGCTTGACGTTTGCGAGGCACTACACATCAAGAAGTCAACACCAGCAATCAACAGCCAATTATTGCACAACTATATTCTACCCACCTCAAGACTCCGCTCCAATATAGAAGCATCAAGAAATATGGACCAATAGGCTTTCTACAAACACTTCTATTCAATACCCATTGTTTGTGTTCTGTCTTGTGTTGATACTTTTAATACCCTATTAATATCCCTCTTTTTCTGTCTTGTGTTAATGCCACATCACCCCTCCCACCTTACTCAAATGTAGATATAAAATCGGAGATACGTATGTTCAGTTGTGTATTTGTGAACTAAAGTCTTTGAAAATGTAATAAGTTTTACGAAACGCGCCCGTGTCGCGTCAGACTAGAAATAAAAATGAATTTTGGAGAATTGATTTTTAATTTACCTCCAACAGTGAAGCGTAATGTACGAAAGATTGAGAAAATTCGTGTTAGAATTATTAATCTTACTTTTTCGGTCATATTTAATAATATATATATATATATACGTATGAGGTGTATGAAGGTGACTTCATACACCTTGAATGTATGAAGTCCCTTCATACATTCAAGGTGTATGAAGGGACTTCATACACCTTGAATTCAAGCTTGTTTGCATTTGTGTGACTCACGTGGCTCCACCAAGTGAGGTGATTCGATTAAATATCTATATCCCAAGTTGACTTCCGAACACAGTAGGATCTTGGATAAATAGTCTCACGACTACCAGGATTTTTCTACAGCCGTGTGGTCTAGTGGTTTTATATATATATATATATATATATATATATATATATATATATATATATATATATATATATATATATATATATATATATATATATATATATATATATATATATATATATAAAACATAAACTAGGACACGGAGGAGAGCAGCTGACCTCCCGCAAGGGATATAAATATGGATTTTGTTATTTCCAATTTTGGTTTATTTTCAGTGGAGTTTATTTTTGTTGTGTATTCAAGGGGGAGGAGGAGAGGGGTAGAGGGAGTGGATGGGGGGGGGAAGGGGATGATGAGGGGGAAGGGGGAAGGGGGAAAGGGGGAGGGGATTAGATACACGCATGAGTGCGTAAAAGTCATTCACAAACATAAATGCAACAGTTTACAAACACATGAATGATAATCGACTAAATGTGCTTGCGGGAGGGGTAGAGTTTCAGCTCTTAGCTCCTAGCTCTCAATTTGTAGTCGACTTTTGTAATGTGCATGTTTCGAAACCGTTTGTGCTCAGTTATATATGTTTCTGAATGTCATTTTTTATTCTATCTCTTCCTCTGTTCTTCTTATTGTATTTTTTTGTTCATTATTCCCTAGCCAAGGGAATTATTGCTAATGCAGGCGATGAGTCACAATAACGTGGCTGAAGTATGTTGACCAGACCACACACTAGAAATTGAAGGGACGACGACGTTTCGGTCCGTCCTGGACCATTCTCAAGTCGATTCTAAAGTCACAATCAACTTGAGAATGGTCCAGGACGGACCGAAACGTCGTCGTCCCTTCAATTTCTAGTGTGTGGTCTGGTCAACATTATTGCTAATGTCTCTATGGTTCATTTGGGTACCTAGCTTCCACCTCTATATCAATGGTTAGTAGTCCTTTCAATTCCCCTCAACATTTTGAGTGTGTTGACCAAGTGTACTCTTGCTATTCTATTGTCTTGTAATGTTAATGCCTAATATCTCGAGTCTTTCTTTATAACTCATACCTCCCAGCACTGGTACTAGTATATCAGACTACCATTGTTGTTTAGATGTTCCAATATTCACCGGAACATCTTCCCCGACACTCCTGCCTATTTGTGCAACCTGTGCAATTTATTCTTTTGTGGCGCTGTGTCGAAAGCTTCCTGACACTCACAATATATGGCCTGCAAATTTATTTCTATCTTGTCTGATTTCTATCGCACAGTCACAAGATTCTAATCAGTTAGTGAGGTAATGTTTACCATTTCTAAACCCATACTGGTGAGGCTTTATAAATGATCGCTCCTGTAGTTCAACTGTTCAAATTCATTTCGGCATTTTCCGTCACCTGGCATGTTATGCAAATTGAGGATCCTGGCCAATCGTGTAATACTAATATTTGCATACATTGAAATCAACATTATGGTAGTTCTTCTATTTAACGAGACATGTTATATGTTGCAGTATGTGGCTAGCACACAGCTTTAGCATCTTTAGTGAGATCGTGTCTACCTCCCACCTCCTTATTCAAGTTGAAGCAAGTGCAACTATCTCTGGTAATAACACAGTCCTCCAGTTCTGAAAAGTAATGAGATCATTCCTTTTTTAATTCATATATCAATATTTCCTCTGTTTCCACCTGTTGAAGCTGTGGGATAGCTTGTGTTGTATGTTTGCTTCATCGGTTGCCATTATAAACATATCTCTCCAATATGCATCTTACCCGTTGGAATGTATTCCTGGTCTTGTACTACGTTTCCCTACAATCTCTGCTCTTCTTCAGATCCTATAACTTTCGCGTATTTACTTTGCCTTTTATTATTCATGTGTTTTCGTTTTTCTCCCCCTGAATAGGAACAAGTTTTACGACAGCCTCATGGTGAGGTAGGCAATATGATGCTTCGGTATGATATAAACTGCCTGATAGAGGCATTCAGAGTGAGGCTATATAATAGTTTCTCCGTGATATAGGTTACCCGAAGAATACATTGTGAGGTAGGTTACAGAATGGCTTCAGGGCTAGGGAGGGTATATATATATATATATATATATATATATATATATATATATATATATATATATATATATATATATATATATATATACATATATATATATATATATATATATATATATATAACCTGCTGCCAGTATACACCAATATATATATATATATATATATATATATATATATATATATATATATATATATATATATATATATATATATATATATATATATTTTGACTGAATTGTGAAACAGTTTTTGTGAGGGGGAAGCTAGAAGGATTAGATTAGAAAAGATATCTACATTTTATATCAATTTTAACGATTTTCAGTCTCAAATATATTAACCCGTCTGAAAAACGTAATTACATTCTTTTGGGTATATTTTTACAACTTAAAAACATGTGAACAACATTGCAGTAATTATATGAGACTTATGAAAACTACCGTGGTATTTATGGTGAAGGTATAAAACTATTAGTTCTAAGACCACAGGAGAAGTGATGTACAGTGAGTCAACCACAGGGGTTATGAAACACAATGAGTTAACCACAGGGGTTATGAAACACAGTGAGTCAACCACAGGGGTTATGAAACACAGTGAGTCAACCACAGGGGTTATGAAACACAGTGAATCAACCACAGGGGTTATGAAACACAGTGAGTCAACCACAGGGGTTATGAAACACAGTGAGTCTACCACAGGGATTATGAAACACAATGAGTTAACCACAGGGGTTATGAAACACAATGAGTTAACCACAGGGGTTATGAAACACAATGAGTCAACCACAGGTGTTATGAAACACAGTGAGTCAACCACAGGGGTTATGAAACACAGTGAGTCAACCACAGGGGTTATGAAACACAGTGAGTCAACCACAGGAGCTGTGAGATGGCGGGGGGAGGAGCCTCGCTGTGGGTCACAGACACCTTCTGGACGGGAGAATATACCGTGAGTACTTCCTATTACATGAGTACTCACATGAGTACGTGAGTACAGACTAAGAGTACCCCTATTAACATGCATGTGTCTTGTGTTAGAAGGAAACTCAATTTGAAGATCAGAAAAAAACATGAGAATGTTAGGCCCGTAATTGTGGGGAATGAGCTATAATGAATAGCTTGTAGGAATGAGCCTCATTATACTTAAGGCCAGGACCATGAGGGTATGGTAACAGCATAAGAGACTCTAAAACAATTTGACAAAATAGATGTAGATGTTAATGAGTAAAATTATAGATGGTTAAATGAGGAGACATAGGTGGAAACTGAAGACTGACAGATTCGTCGGGAAGAATACTTTCAGCGGAAAAGTTAGGTGTATAGGTTCTGTTGACGAGTATTTGCATTCAAATTACTGTTCGAATCCCAGCTCTGTTAAAGCTTTCTCGTGAAATAAATGAGAAACATTCTTCATTGTAGTATGTAAAACCTTTTCGGAATTTATAATTATTCTTTCCCTGAAAGAGGAATATGGACAATGGATTTTTGCATACGCTGTGCACCCACAATTGTGTATTTATGAAATTTATGAAAGAAATTCACACCAAGTCTTTCGCCCTCTCCTAAGTGCTTTGTCAAGGTCTGAGTGCTTTCCATTCATCCATTATTGAGATCTAATTTTAATTCACTCAGAATCATTTTTCGAGTAAAGCTATCCTCTGAAGTAAAGCTTTTGTTGCCAGCGAATGTATTCAAACTATTTATTAGAACCCCTTCCACTATAAATTGTCATCCACACATCCGTGGAAATAACATTCCAGTGAATTGAAGTTAGATCTCAATAATGGGTGAATGAAAGCAGTCCCATTAGCTACGTTCCCTGGGGTATGGGTAGGGTTACGAGGGATAGCATCCACGTGAACACCTCTATTATTAACAACTCCAGTTCCCAGAATAGCAGGATCACAGAAGGACTCGTGACCATAATTCCTTAGAACTGCATAACACACACACACACACACACACACACACACACACACACACACACACACACACACACACACACACACACACACACACACACACACCTCACGACTGCCTCCTTTCTCGCTTATCCAAATTCACATAACACAAAACATATCTCATACCACCCAAATGGTCTCCCTCGAGAACAGAAATGCGTGAGGCGGAGACACTCACAATTGTGCCTTGTTTTCCATCCTGCCTAGCTGTTTTCCGCTAGAATATTTTTCTCCTCCATTTCTTGTTTTCTTGGAGAGTTTATCTCAAGGAGATACAAGACGATGGAGAAACGTTTGACAGGTCCGGGGAGAACATGGTAAATTACTTAGAATATTACCATTATCATATATATATATATATATATATATATATATATATATATATATATATATATATATATATATATATATATATATGTGTGTGTGTGTGTGTGTGTGTGTGTGTGATAGGCACCACCTCTGTTGCAATTGTATTGACCCACAGCCTCGAAGAAGAAAATAAAGAGCATTCAAAGAAGACCTTCCTTATCTTGAGATTATCTTGAGATGATTTCAGGGCTTAACGTCCCCGCGGCCCGGTCCTCGACCAGGCCTCTTTTTTTTTTGTTACACGCCCCCCAGGAAGCAACCCGTAACAGCTGTCTAACTCCAAGGTACCTATTTACTGCTAGTTGAACAGGTGCATCAGGGTGAAAGAAACTTTGTCCAATTGTTTCCGCTTCCACCGGGGATCGAACCCGGTACCTCAGGACTACGAATCCGAAACGCTGTCCACTCAGCAGCCAAGCCCCTTTAAAGCCCCTTATGGATTCTCACTGAACACTTTAATATTTTCTTCTCAAACCTCCCCATATTCTTTTTTTATTAATTTTGTTTTATTTTATTGTATTGCATTGCTACAGTTTACAGAGAACACACACATAGATATAATGTGTGTGTGTGTATGAGAGAGGCTACAGGAACGCGCAAGCCATATATAACTAAGAACTTAAAATTGTCCGACCAGGATTCGAACCCATGACGTCTTGGATCACCCCCAAACGTACACAGTACCGTGCAATCCATGGTGCGGTGGTCACGGTACTGTGTACGTTTGGAGGTGATCCTGGACGTCATGGGCTCAAATCTTGGTCGGGTCATTTAGAGTTCCTATTGATATATATTCAAGTTACAGCCCCGCTCCTGTGCCAGGTAAATCCACTACGGGCTCACCATAGCCCGTGCTACTTGGAACTTTTTGTTCCGAGTAGCTGAATCTAAAAGAACAAAAACGATATATATGTAACTCTATTTTTGGTGTTTTCCTAAAAAAAAAAAATCTAGATTTTGGGGATAACAAGAAGTTTTTATAAATATGTAAGAATTGATGATTGTCATGTGTGCAACGGAACAAGGTTTGGCAGTAACCTAATCCGAGGTTATGAAGCGAGGTCAACTACCTTTCTCAGTCACCTTGAGTCACCTTCATTAGAATCTAGTATTGAGTGCCTCAAAACTTCAGATGAAATAGTAAAATAAAACAAAAAATGCCAAATAAAGTTAACAATAATGACGAGATCAACAAATGCTGTTAAATATAGTTGTAGTGGAAGAACAAAATATAGAGATGATGTAAAATAGTGACGTAATAAATAAATAAAAATTCATCGCGTTTAGTATTGGTGTTTTATAGGCTGAAACTGGCACTGATGCCACTAGAGGTCACCTATGTGTCACAGCTGGTGCTTATTAAGGTGACACTGGCACATATGACACCAGAAATCACCCGTGAGTGTGAGGTAAGCGATTCAGTGCTCACTATGGCACTAGCCCACGTATTTGAGTTTCGAAGACAGGTTAAAGGAAGTGCAGTTCACCCCCACTGAAGATGAAATAGTAGAAGATATCGTTAATAGATAACGACTTGTAATATTCCCAGTGAACATAGCCAAATAAACAAAAAACAGTCGTTACTGTGAGGAACAGCAGATCAAGGGGGGGGGGGGTTATAGATAGAAACTATACCGCCAAATAAGTCACAGAATAACCCTCTGAACATCTTTGTTAAAATTTCCTAAAATTGGAAATGAGGTCAGAATGAAAAAAAAATTAAACTAACTCAATGCGTAATTTCAAAATGTAATTATTCCAAGGAAAACTTGAGAATATACCGGTTGCGTTTGGATATTAATGTTCGAATAACAGGGCTTAGGAGACAACGTTTGACCCAATAAAGCACTTCTTAAAGGAGTATCTAGGCATACATACTCACATTTCGTATTACATAAAGAATTAAATATATTTCCTGTCTATTGTGAATACGTTGGACCAAAATAGACATACAACACACGACAGAAAAGCCGTTTTATTGATATATATAGCTGAGCCATGGGGGCCTTACTTCTCTTTATTTAAGCTTCATGTTGGTTATGTAGGTTGGGTTCTATGATCATGTCGGTGTGTGTGGTGGAATGTGATCATGGTTAGTGCAGTTGTATATGTTGTGATATGTGGTTTGATGAAGTATTTGAGTGTGGTGTGTGATGAATTGTGTGGTGTAGGGTGATGTACGTGTGTGTAAGGTGTGGAGCATATGGTGACGTAGTTGGGTGTGGTGTGATTTTGTGTACTGTATGGTGAAGTAGGTATGTGTGGTGTCTTCTTGAGGTTATCTTGAGATGATTTCGGGGCTTTAGTGTCCCCGCGGCCCGGTCCTCGACCAGGCCTCCACCCCCAGGAAGCAGCCCGTGACAGCTGACTAACACCCAGGTACCTATTTACTGCTAGGTAACAGGGGCATTCAGGGTGAAAGAATCTTTGCCCATTTGTTTCTGCCTCGTGCGGGAATCGAACCCGCGCCACAGAATTACGAGTCCTGCGTGCTATCCACCAGGCTACGAGGGCCCCCAGGCCCCCAGGCTACGAGGTGTGTGGTAACGGGTATTGTAGATGAGGTGGTGAGGTGGTGTGAGATACATGTGAGTGTGGTGTGATGGTGTGCTGTGCAGTTGCATAAACTTGCATGAGATGTGGGTGTGTGTGATGCAGTTATGTAGTGATCAAGAAGCAAGGGAGTAAGAAAAGGGGACAAAGAGACAGGAGGTGTAAAGTATGTAGCAAAGGAAGTTTGTGGACGGAGTGCATTAAAGGAACGCGGAAGGAACAAAGACCGAAAAATAGAGACAGACTGTTAAAAAGAGAGAGAAAGAGAGAGAGAGAGGGGGGGGGGTATAAAATTGCAAAATTATCTGGCTAGCGTTGCATTTCCGGAAGCAGAGCGTTAAATTAACACATCAATTATTGATCCACGAGACAAACAACATTGTAACAGCAACAATATTTTGGTCCACTATTAAAAAAAATGTAGTCAGGTTAACTCATCACGATACAGCTCTTCGTGTTTCGTAACCTTAGCCATTGCATTTGCAAAGTACAGGTGGAGGCATGGGATACATGTATAGATACAATTACAGGAGCATATAACAACACAGAAACAAGTGCCCATAAAGTACATAAGACATTACTTAAATAAAAATTAGATGAAGTTACATATTCCGCAATAGGTAAATTACAGTCACAGGAAAGGGTGCAGGTACACTTACAGGTAAGATACAAGTTCAGTTACAGGTGAAGGTTTATTACCGGTGGATGTCCAGTACCACATTAAGGCAAGTTATTACAGGGATGTATCCTGTAAAATATAAAATACGACAGTAATTCTTCAGACTATTCCAGTTCTACCCAGACTACTCCACCTCTTCAGAGTTCACTCCACCTCTTTCCAGACCCCTCCACCTCTTTCCAGACCATCTCACTTTTTTCCAGACCACTCCACCTCTTCCCAGACAACTCCACCTCTTCTCAGACCACTCCCCAGGATGCAACCCCACAACAGTTGCCTAACTGTTGTCGGCCGAGCGGACAGCACGCGGGACTTGTGATCCTGTGGTTCTGGGTTCGATCCCAGGCGCCGGCGAGAAACAATGGGCAGAGTTTCTTTCACCCTATGCCCCTGTTACCTAGCAGTAAAATAGGTACCTGGCTGTTAGTCAGCTGTCACGGGCTGCTTCCTGGGGTGGAGGCCTGGTCGAGGACCGGGCCGCGGGGACACTAAAAGCCCCGAAATCATCTCAAGATAACCTCAAGATAGCGCCAGGGTACCTATTTACTGCAAGATGGAAAATTTCATTACGTGAAATGAAATGTGGCTAACCAATTCTGCCCCGGCCAGGAACCGAACCCGTAATTCCCGATTGGGAGTAGAGAACGAAGTCACCTGTACTACGAGAGCCTTATATAGCATTGTAGCGAAAATACAGTTTTATTGCTGGCTGGAGCCAAGTTTTGAGGAAGATGTGGTCATTTTAGCTAATTGAGGAACACGCCAGTTTTTACCGTGTGAAATGGTTCATATCTTAGGTAATGGGGCTGGGTTTTTTCTGTTGGAGGTGTTTACGTGGGCAGGGAGCACATTTATCCAGCTAGTTCCAGTTTCTTTCCCCCACTCACCTTTCCCTCTGTTCACCTATACACCCCGGTTACCACAGTGTCATACCCACTCCCCACCCCGTTCTCCTTTTTTAACCTATCCTTCCACGATGTCCTATTCCAGTGATCCTCCAAGTCCCTCCTGAGCCCAGCATTTCTTCCCCCCTCACCACTCCTCTTTGACATTTCTCACTTTCCTCTTTCTTCCTCCTCCTCCTCTTCCTGCCCCTTTAATGCCCTCCGCCCCTAAACTGCTCTCGAGATAGGATCATATGTAATATGGTAACTAAGATCGGAGATTTGTCTTGTCAGTTATTTCACACAATGGTAATGGATCCCCCACAATTGTTGAATATCCCCCCAGTGGTGGTGGTGGATCCCCCTACAGTGGTAGTAGATCCCTTAATATGATTGAAGATTCTCTATAACAGTGGTGTGTATCCCACAATGGTAGTGGATCCTCACGATACAAGATGATTTCCTACAATAGTGACGGATCTCCTACAATGGTGACGGATCTCCTACAATGGTGACGGATCTCCTACAATGGTGACGGATCTCCTACAATGGTGGCGGATCTCCTACAATGGTGACGGATCTCCTACAATGGTGACGGATCTCCTACAATGGTGGCGGATCCATCAAGGCTTGTTCACTTCCCAGCAGCGGTAATAAAACAGGAAATGGGGAGAGAAGGGATTGACGATAGGAAATGATTTTATAAGGTTTTATCGGGAGGGGGGGGGGAAGGGGGAGAAGAGAAAGAAGAGAAAGTGGGGCAGAGATGAAGAGAATATCAGCATATATGTGTTTGCGTCTACCCGTACCTATTCATGTTTGCTTCTGTGTGCTGGGGTCTGCTCTCCTCTGCCTGTGTTTATGTAGCTAGCTATTGTCTTGTATTTACGGGTCGTATGTGAGCATGGGGAAGGGGGGGGCTGCGGGGGTCTGCCTTTGCCACCCCCTTCACGCAAAATACACTTGCCGGAGGTCCAACTGGTGCGCCTATTCAACCATGCCAAGTACACGCTGTGAGGGGAAATAACAACCACCACTTTGGCCTCCACAACAAATAAACACGAGCCTCCCTTGAGTCATCCGGGGCTGCCACCACGCCAAGTAAACATTAGTATGTAGGGAAAAATCCTGCTCCCCCCACCAATTTTGTTTTTCGTATATAAAAATATAGCGGCAAGTTTAGTACCCAAATGCCGCCCGACGGACGCTCTCAGATTACTGTAAAGCCGATGAGCTCAGCCCTTAAAACAGTACGTTTTCCACAAAAAAATGTTTCAGAGAGATATATATGGCAATGAGGCCATATATACTTTCATTTCCATTACCTTCATATAGTCGTATGTACGGTCATCAAGACGTTCGTTTATAAGATAAATGTCGGGACTAAAGCGGCCTCACCTGGCGTATCCCGTAACATGTTTGCTTGATTCTTTTTTTTAGTTGAGTATTGCATATGGCAGGTAATTATTAGGTGAATATGTTAGGTGAGAGGTTCAGAGGGAGGAGCGGAAGGTTTGAGAGGGAGGAATAAATGGGGAAGTGTGAGAGGGGAGGAAAATAGGAGTTTGGAAGAAGATAGGCTTGAGAAGGGAGGAGTGAGAGGTGTTGACAGGTGGGAGCGAAAAGTTGTGAGTGGGTAAGTGAGAGGTTTAGAGAGGGCAAAAAGTGAGAGGTTGTGAGAGGGAGGGAGAGAGAGAGAGAGAGAGAGAGAGAGAGAGAGAGAGAGATTGTGAGGAGGAAAGAGTAAGAGATTGCAATAACAGTGAGGGATTGTGGAATGATAGGAGCGATAAGGTGTGAGAAGAGCCAAGTGAGAGGTTGAGAGAGGGTACTGTTGATTGAGAGAGAGTACCATGTAAACATGTAAATAACACAGGTACCATCAACACACCCCATAACACGGACCTAGCGTTGTTAACAAGGAATAAACATCAGCAGCAGTGGAGGTTGATTTCCTAATGGAAATGTTTATATTAACCAGCTGCTTGCGTGAGGTCAGTTCAATGGGTTTTATGCACATATCTACCCGGGACCTAACCTCAAGTGGCAGTGTGTAATGGGCAAAAATTGGGATTGAACTCGTTTCTCTGGACTCTCCAGAAACACGCAGCCCCCACTGACCTATGTTGGGATTATAAAATGATAACATGTAGGTTGGTTAATATAGTTATTGATAAAGACAGTGAGCAGTGACGGTGATTATAGTGATGAAGGTGTAAAAAGCAGGGAAAGATGGTGAAGGGTGGGAAAGGTGATGAAGGAGAGGATGCGTGAATAAGGAGAGGGAAGGTATTGAAAAATTAAGGAAGGTGATAAAGGATAAGGATTGAGATGAATTGTAGGGAAAGAGGTGAAGAAGAGGGAAGGTAGCGAAGTATAACAAGAAATTAAGTATATAGAAAATAATGATGGGCACCGCAGATGATGCAAGGTAATGAGAGTGATGTAAGATTCGGAGGAAGTGAAGAAGGGATTAGGTGGTGAAGGAGAGGGAAGAGAAGAGTAAAGGAGCAGAAAGGTAGGGATGACGACAGTTGTTAATTGGGGGACCCCAACAGTGTCTGGGTAGCGAAGATGGTTACAGTGATAAGGGTAGTATGCATTCAAGATGGTTACATTGATAAGGATCGTCGAGTGTAGTATATAGTTACAGTGTTGCAGGTTGGGTGTAATGAAGACGTTATCATTGATGAAGACCATTTTGTAAGTTAAGATGGTTTACAATGATAGGAAAATAGTGTGTAGTGAAGATGTTGCCTCCGTCACCCGAACAACACCAGGTACCCCCACCCCTAGTATATACGTGTGTGTGATTATATATATATATATATATATATATATATATATATATATATATATATATATATATATATATATATATATATATATATATATATATATACAATACTCACAAAAGATATAATTTCCTCTACCCTCTGTGGGGGTGCAAGCTGCTGGCCGTGTTAACGTAGCTTCCCTATCTAGCGTGATGGATTTCAGCCTCAGTAGCAATTTCGACGACTGTACACCAAGCTGTGCCCGCTCCTTATTGATGGGAGTGGGGGAGGAGTGGTGGTTGTGAGAGGGGAGGAGTGAGTGGTTGGGAGAGGGGAGGAGTGGTTGTGAGAGGGGGTGAGTGAGTAGTTGTGAGAGAAGAGTGAGAGGTTATTAGAGAGAATTGAAATGTTGCAGAGAAGGTAGGATACAGATAAGCGGGTGACTGCGAGAGAGAGAAATACGGAAGGATTAAAAGGTTGGATGAGACTAGGAATGAGAGGTTGCGAATGAAGATGATAAAGAAAATTGGAGATAAAAAGATATTTTCTGTTGACGGGCGAGGAGGGAATGAGGCAGACGTAGAGAGGGAGGAAAGAAATAAGAACAATTAACTGTAAATGAGGGATTGAGAATTGGGGAAAAGTGGGAGAGGGTTGATATAGAGGGGAAAATGTATGCTGAGAAGCGTAGCTGAGGAATGACGAAGGTGAAAGCGAGAGAATTTGTGTGAAGATGAAGGGAGCCGGAGGTCAGAGAGAGAAAGAGAGAGAGAGAGAGAGAGAGAGAGAGAGAGAGAGAGAGAGAGAGAGAGAGAGAGAGAGAGAGAGAGAGAGGTTTGAAGGTAACTGAGTGATGATAAAGGGTTGCAATAGTGTGTTGTGAGGAGAAATGTGTACATTCAGCTTTCACCCCTCTCCACACTCACACACACACACACACACACACACACACACACACACACACACACACACACACACACACACACACACACACACACACACACACACACACACACACCTACACACACACACATACACGCACGTTCCCTTCCACACCCTACCTGTCCCAAACCCTCCCTTACGCCACACCCTCACTTGAGCCACACCCTCACTTGAGCCACACCCTCACTTGAGCCACACCCTCACTTGAGCCACACCCTCACTTGAGCCACACCCTCACTTGAGCCACACCCTCACTTGAGCCACACCCTCCCATGAGCAACACCCTCACTTGAGCCACACCCTCACTTGAGCCACACCCTCACTTGAGCCACACCCTCCCATGAGCAACACCCTCTTCCCCCACTACCCACAGTAAACTATTTACAAAGACCGTCGGGAGGAAACTTTTGATAACAGGAAAACATTGTAAATTTATCACGTGATTTGTACGTCTATTTTTAAATGAATATCCAAACGTTGTTTGCAAGGACCGGAAGGGGATAGGGGGGGGGGGTGCAGTCAATTATTCGTTGCTTTTGTCTCTTGGGTCCTCATTGTGTTGTCCTGTCTATGGGGGGGGGGAGTTTGTTGTGCTCTGTGTTTATGTCTACGTGTTTGTGTTTTTTTGGGGTGTTTGTTCAGTTATGTCCTCCTCATGGTTTGCCTGTTTTTAATTCTTGGTTTGTCCTGATTGCCTTGCTTAGGAGCTTTTTATTTAGAGGTGTCTGTCTCTTCAGCTATGTTTCAAATTGCATTAATCTCTCTTTCTCTCTCTCTCTCTCTCTCTCTCTCTCTCTCTCTCTCTCTCTCTCTCTCTCTCTCTCTCTCTCTCTCTCTCTCTCTCTCTCTCTCTCTCTCTCTCTCTCTCTCTCTCTCTCTCTCTCTCTCATAACTAAAATATTCCATACGTTATATTAATTTCCTTTGAAAAACAAGTAATTCGAAAACTCGTGCAGAATTGCCTCAGATTTGTGGAAATATAGATGAGACTGCATCGGTCGCTTGAGACTTGAATATTGAAAAGCAATATCTTTGCTAGAGTGAGTCCCTCAGAGATGTGAGTTTGAATGTGCATGTCTGTGCGACTGTGTGTATGTTTACTATTTGTATATGTATGTATCTCTAGGATCGAGCTGTTGGTTCTAGGACCCTGCCTTTCTAACAGCCGTTTGTCTAATGTACTGACGCCTGACCTCTTTTCCTTATCGTATCTACCGCCTACGGGATGGGTGTGGGGTATATAATAAATTGAATTGAATCGAATTGTATCTACTACATATTGCTTTCTACCCACACACACGCGCTTTCCCAGAATGCAGCCCGTACACTTAAAAAGAAAAAGGATCCACTTTAAATATGCAAGATAATGACTTCTCTTCCCTGTCAACATTCAGATCCATATCTCACAAGACATCACCGGATAATGTTGACATCTGCCGAAGTCTTCCCCCAGCCCAACTAGAATACTTTTTTTTAAACCCTACACCTTACCCTATGTTTGACTGGCCATTTCCCCTTACCCTGTGATTGATTGCTCTTATCAGTTCACCCCATTCTCCTTCGACCCAATCACCAGAATGTGTATTGAACCCAGAATTGCTCCTCATGTACTTTTGTATGGGCTATTCATGCCCGTGCAACCTTTTGGGTGGCTGAATCTCTATCAATCAATCAATCACTTCGTCTCCCTTACAAGACCAAAGATCACATTCACTCCAAACATCTACGACTTGCGGGTTATTCATGCTCGTGCCACCTCTTGGGGGGTGGGGGGTGGCTTAATCTTCATCAATCAATCACATGTATTTATTTTGTACCTGAAGATGTCCCAGAGAGGAACGAAGCGTTATAGCAAAATAAATCCTGGGATAATTACTAGAGTTTCTCTTCCAAGAATTTTGGTAACTCTTCTTAATACTGATAGAAAACACTCAGAAGCATAGACAGCTTAAACTATAAGATCAACATCGCCAGCAATGCGGTAATAGTTAACCAAATATGTTTAAAGGAACGCCTGTTGCTTAAGTATTCATTAATTATATATATAAATTCTTTCAAGTATGCAATAAGATTAGGATGTAAAGTGAATTGTTTATTTCCTCCTCCTATGGTTCTTCTGTACAGGAGGAGACTAAGTTATTACTGTAATGCTGATTATATGATACTGTAACGAGTCATTGTTCTTGCACTGAGTGCTTGCTGCTCTTGTATAAACTTTGCTGTTATTGTATAAACTTTGGTGTTACTGTAATAAATTTGACTGTAGATGAGGTTTTGATGTGTTCCGACTTTGCCAGCTACACTCACAACAGGTCTTTGTGTTGTACCGTTGACGCTGTTATATGCTGTACCGTTGACGCGGTATGCTGTACTGTACGACACTGTTTCATGCTGTGCTGTATCACACTGTCCCCATGCTCTGCTGTATCACACTGTCCCCATGCTCTGCTGTATCACACTGTCCCCATGCTCTGCTGTATCACACTGTCCCCATGCTCTGCTGTATCACACTGTCCCCATGCTGTGCTGTATCACACTGTCCCCATGCTCTGCTGTATCACACTGTCCCCATGCTCTGCTGTATCACACTGTCCCCATGCTCTGCTGTATCACACTGTCCCCATGCTCTGCTGTATCACACTGTCCCAGGCGGGTTGCTGTAACAGCTGCGACTTCTCAGCTCTCGTGGTGTGTACTCGGCCTGCTTGTCAAGCAACTTAGCCAGTGCTTCAAGCACCTCGCTACATACAAGCAAGATCTTTCCTTAAAATAGCATTTTTGTTTTTCTTTCATCCTCGCTTTCTTTGCATCTTTTTCATGCTTCACTTCTTTCTTTTCTTGTTTAGGCGACTCTAATCTTCCTTTCATCTGCTCTTGTTATTCTGTCTGTGTCCATCGTCATCATTCTTCTTATAATTCTTACGCTTCACCTCTAATTAATCAACCAGCTCCTCTGCCTCTTCGTCTTCCTTCTGCTCTACCTCTTAGTCCTCTTTTACCTCTTCATCTTCCTCCTCCTCATCTCCAACTGCTCTCTCTCTCTCTCTCTATCTCTCTCTCTCTCTCTCTCTCTCTCTCTCTCTCTCTCTCTCTCTCTCTCTCTCTCTCTCTCTCTCTCTCTCTCTCTCTCTTTATCTTCTCTCTCTCCTTTCCTCCTCCTCCTGGTTATGGCACTCCAAGAATATCGATGGGGTAAATTTGCTCAGATAAATATTTGAGGTAGTTTTGCCAAAACGCTTCCGCACCCCTGGTTCATGCCTGACTGGCTTCGTGAGGCATGCTGGGGCATATTGTGACATGGTGTGGTGTAGTGGAGTGTAGTGGGGTGTGGTGTTGCCTGGCCTGGTGTGGTGCAACAGTGAAGATTGATGAAGATTAAGCCACCAAAAAGGTGGCACGGGCATGGATAGCCCGAAAGTGGTGGCCCTTTTGACCCATTACCAGTATCAATAGATGATACTGGAGATCTGTGGAGGTGCAACTGCACCCTGCGTGACGGGAGATGTCTCCCGGACCAAATGGTGACCAAATGGTGGCACTAGTGTATGGTGTGGCAGGGTCTTGTATGGTGTCCCAGGGTGTATAGAAGAGCATGGTGTTGTTCTATGATCTTTCAGTATGATTACACTTGTGTGTATCGACGTTCTGTATGGCAATCGTCCATAAGTTTGGAACTGACAGTTGAAAGTGTGACACACAGAAATCACAATACCGTGATGCATCAAATGAACAAATCCACATGGGCCGTGACGAGGGTTCGGACTTACGTCCGTCTGGGGATGGTCGTCTGGGATGCTCTCGGACGTAGGTTCGAAACCTCGGCACGGCCCTTGTGGATTTGTTCAATTGACAGTGTGATTTTAACATGTAATTTTGTATAAATTGACATTAATAATTATTACTGCATCTGCTTCTCAGTACTGTCAAGGAGTAATTAATGATAGAACAATACATTTATGAAAATGAAGACAACAATATTTTCCAATATTACCCCAAAAAGTTGAATTTCCAAACAATATATAAACCACGTTACTCTCTTAATTAACCATCTAATAAGAATTCTATTAAAATTAGCATCGAGATATGTTATTAAAAATAATAATACGGTTTTTCGGGGACCGGAAGCCTGTATGTATATATACTTTTCATACCACCCGTAACAGGTTTCTTACTACCGGGTACCTATTTGCTGCCTGGTGAACAGAGCCATCAGGTGGAAAGAAACGTGCCTAACCATTTCTGTCGATTCCAGTAATCGAGCCTGGGATCCCCGATTGGAAGTCGAGAACGAAGCCAACAGTTCTCCGAGTCCCCTATCATATACAAAGATGTATTACCGACGTGGTCTTAATAACCCTCCAGAGGTTAGGCCAAGAACATTCCACCAAACAAAACAAAAATTCATAAGACTCCGAGGTTCGAGTCTCCTACAGCCCAGGTGAATGGAAGACAAAACAACTTGGTTTATTTTTTGCTATTGGTCTCGCTCCTCCGTCTTTCACTGAACGAGAAACCTTCAGGAAGCACGCGGCCAGATAGTCGGATTTAGGATTAAAACGGACTTACGCGTTGCCTGTGGTTTGAAACTGTTGTTATTGTTCAGGGACAAATGTTGAGACACTTGACCTCATGGACTAGTGTTTTGATATCGTTCAGAGACTAGCGTTGAGACACTGCTATTTAGGGACAAGTGTTTAAACATTTTTGTTAAATGACGAATATTTACACAATGTTGTTCAGGGGTTAGTGTTTAGACACTGTTGTTTGGGAACTAATGTTTAGACACTATTGTTCAGGTCCGTAAGATCATAGACCCCAAACACCAGCAGGTTTCACAACTTTGCCTTTTCCTTGAAGTATCAACCAAGACAACCAGTGGCTTTCCGATTCATATATAACCTGTGTTGTTGTTTAAGATTCGCTACCTGGAACAAAAAGTTCCAGGTAGCACGGGCTATGATGAGCCCGTAGTATATGTGAATCGGAAAGAGTGAGAGTCCTGAAATATATATAACCCTTAAAAGGGGGGTAATATATATATATATATATTTCAGGACTCTCATAACAACTTGGTGTGGTGTTACACGACTACAACACCCCACCACGTCGTCGCCACACCAGGCACCGCAGAGTGCCACAGCAGTGCCTGGCTTGGTGAGAGGCATTGCGGCGTGGTTTAATATGACATGTGTTGTGTGGCGTGATGTGCAGCGAGGACTGACTCTAACTCCCTTCTTCCCCACGAGTTCTGCATCTTGAAAAAAGTTGCAGGGGGGAGGGGACGCGGCAGAGGAAGGGGGTTATCTTGAGGTTATCTTGAGATGATTTCGGGGCTTTTTAGTGTCCCCGCGGCCCGGTCCTCGACCAGGCCTCCACCCCCAGGAAGCAGCCCGTGACAGCTGACTAACTCCCAGGTACCTATTTACTGCTAGGTAACAGGGGCATTCAGGGAGAAAGAAACTTTGCCCAATTGTTTCTGCCTCGTGCAGGAATCGAACCCGCGCCACAGAATTACGAGTCCTGCGCGCTATCCACCAGGCTACGAGGCCCCAAAGGCAGGAAGACAGGAAGGAACCCTCACCCCCATTTCCTCTTGCAGTACTGAGGAAGGTAGGCAAGAGGTTAGGTAATGGGTAGGGGGGCGGGTGTCTAATAGCTTGATAGACATATATAAGTAGATAAGTAGGGGTAATATGTTGGTAAGTAGTTAGGGTGGTCAGGAAGTTAGCAAGTAGATAAGTGTGGCCGATAAAAAAGGCAGGCAGGGCAGTATATAGAGTTATAGACATTCAGAAATTCAGATTTGAACGTGTGTGGATAGGGAGGCGGGTAGGTAAACACTCAGAGGCAAGGGATGGATGGGTAAATAACGCTTTCGCCAAAGCATCGACGAAAAAGTTTACACGAAGCGCAGAGAGGGAAAAACATTCCCTAGATAAATAAGACAAGGAGCAGGAGGAGCATCCGAAGTATTCCCCGTGGCGCAGTGGTAAGGCCCTCGCCCGGCGCTTAGCGAGCCCTTTGGCCTGGGTTCACATCCTAGTTCGTATCCTGGGGCCAGATTCACGAAGCAGTTACGCAAGCACTTGCGAACCTGAACATCTTTTTTTCAATCTTTGGCGGCTTGGTTTAGAATTATTAAACAGTTAATGTGCTCCGAAGCACCAGGAGGCTGTTTATAACAATAACAACAGTTGATTGGGACATTTTCATGCTTGTAAACCGTTTAATAAATGTAACCAAAGCCGTCAAAGATTGAGGAAAGATGTAAACGATCGTAAGTACTTGCGGAACTGCTTCTTGAATCTGGCTCCTGGTTCGTAATTTCTTTCAGAGTAGGGTGCATAGGGGCATCTCTTCTACAGTAAGGGGCACATCATCAGTCCTGCAAGATGACACTAGGTGCTGCATGATCAGCCTCCCTGTTCTCAATAAACTTGAACTCTGTTCGGGACATAGTCCAGGACGAGACTAAATTTTTAGTGTATATGCATCGAGAAATGGAGAGTACTTCACCACGTATACATCCTTCCCTCTTCTAAAACCATAATTATGATTGTTCTTCACTTGTACCATCAACTTATTTCCATTGCCCTTTTTTTCCACCACTATTTAAATCCCCCCTTCCGTCCAGTCTTTTTTTTTAACTACCTAGTAGGGATTGAAGTACCAATAGCTTATTCTCCCTATAACCTATAACCTATAACCTATAACCTATGTTTACCAAACAACACACTATAAAGTGAAGGGACGATGACGTTTCGGTCCGTCCTGGACCATTCTCATTCATAATTTACTTGAGAATGGTCCAGGACGGACCGAAACGTCGTCGTCTCCTCACTTTCTATTGTGTGGTTTGGTCAAGATATTTCAGGTTAGTTAATGTGACTCCTCGTCTGCCTGTAGCCTATACCTATTGGCAATAGTCAATCCTAAGTATCTATTGCCTATTGTCCCAATAGGCACTAGGGGCATTGCCTATTGTCCCTCTCTTCCACCAATATTTACAATTCCGCTCTCCCTTTCCCCCTCACCTCGTAATGACGTCCAGGGCGTGACTGAAAACATGTGCTTCGTTGCGTTTCATCAATAACTTGCAGTGATGCGTAAGCTGGCTTTCAGGCTAACAAGCAGGAAGCAGCCATGTCGTCAATACAGGGCGTTTAACAAGGAGAGGGGGGGGGGGGCATTTAGAGGTTTTGCGTGCCTGCTAACGATCAGGCTGGCTGGCTTGAGGACATGCATTTATGGTGCATACTGGAGGCCTCTGCATGTTGGTTAACAAGCAGACTGGTGTAATGAAGGGTTTTCAAGCCAGTTAATAACTAGGCCTGCAGTCTATGGGCGAGAAGACAGACACGCAGATAGGCTGCAGGCAGGCGGGCATCCAGACAGACAGACAGACAGACAGACAGGCAGGCAGGCAGACAGACAGACAGATAGACAAGCACACAGACAGACAGACACATCTCAGAGAGAGAGAAAGACTTGGGGGTTCATATCACGCCAGACTTGTCCTCTGAAGCGCACATCAAGAGGATAACATCAGCGACATATGCCACGTTAGCCAACATAAGGACGGCCTTTAGAAACTTGTGTAAGGAATCATTTAGAACTTTGTATACCACGTATGTCAGACCAATCCTGGAGTATGCAGCTCAGCATGGGGTCCATATCTAGTCAAGCATAAGACTAAACTGGAAAAGGTTCAAAGGTTTTCCATCAGACCAGTACCTGAACTGAGGAGTATGAGCTACGAGGAGAGACCACAGGAATTAAACCTCACGCCGCTGGAAGACGGAAGAGTTAGGGGGACATGATCACTACATACAAGATTCTCAAAGGAATTGATAGAGTAGATAAAGACAGGCTAATTTAACTCAAGGGGGTACACGCACTAGGGGACACAAGAGGAAACTGAGTACCCACATAAGCCATAGAGACGTTAGAAAAAAAACTTTGTTAGTGTCAGAGTAGTTGACAAATGGAATGCACTAGGAAGTGATGTGGTGGAGGCTGACTCCATGCACAGTTTCAAATGTAGATATGATAGAGCCCAATAGGCTCAGGAATCTGTACACCAGATGATTGACGGTTGAGAGGCGTGACCAAAGAGCCAGAGCTCCACCCCCACAAGCACAACTAGGTGAGTACAACTATGTGAGTACAGGCAGGCAGGCAGACAGAAAGTAAATCACATGTGAAAATTGCTAAACACCTCAGTACTCAAGTTTATTGGCACTCTCACTTGTTATCAACACGACATAAGAATAGTTATGGTCTCGTTGCAACAACGTTTATCAACACGAATTTATTTCTGCGCGGCTGTTGTGGTTCACTGCAGCCCCCACCGCAGCCCTCACCGCAGCCCCCACCGCAGCCCTCACCGCAGCCCTCACCGCAGCCCTCACTGCAGCCCCCACCGCAGCCCTCACCGCAGCCCTCACCGCAGCCCTCACCGCAGCCCCCACCGCAGCCCTCACCGCAGCCCTCACCGCAGCCCTCACCGCAGCCCTCACCGCAGCCCTCACCGCAGCCCCCACCGCAGCCCTCACCGCAGCCCTCACCGCAGCCCCTCACCGCAGCCCCCCACCACATCTGGACAACTACACAGCAGTACAGAGGCACACTTCAATGCACCTCACAAAAAAAATTGTATCAGAGCGCAGCACAGAGCTCCTAGGTGCCACTTTTTAATTTATCGCACAGTTTCTTTGCCAGTTTTTCCCACTAAAATCTACTAAGTTTAATAGCGCAGGAAGTAACCATAATATTTTAGCATCCCAGTATGACACAGGTGCTCTCTAAAGTCTCTCAGTATGATGATGAATATCTGGTCCTCCAGGTCTCTCTAATAAAGGTGATGTTTATCTCAACTTCTCACTTAATGCAATTTGCATTTCTTTTCGCTGTGCATAACTGCCCCCGTGTCTAGAGCTGAGGCACTTGCCACCACAATATCTCGACCACAAAAACCTCCCCATGAACACATCACCTACACCACAACAGATATATATATTTATATATATATATATATATATATATATATATATATATATATATATATATATATATATATATATATATATATAAATTTTAAAAATTTTGTGAGGGTACCACCTCTGGTGCCAATGTGGGGACCCATAGCCTCGGAGAAGAAAATAAAAAGTATTCAGAGGAGACCTTGTGGTTTCTCACTGAACACTAATATTATCTTCTCCTACCACCCCCATTCTTTTGTATGTACACATATATATTTACTTTATTTGAACTTTGAAATATATATATATATATTTATATATATACACACACACACATATGCATCCGTTTATCTTCCTAAATCACTGTTTATATATCCATGTCTCTAATCTACGTCTATCATTCTGTTGATATCTCTTTCCCTATCTTAATGGCTAGGGTTTATCACTTCATCTGAAGCCTGACCCTAGAAACGGATTTATTTAATACCCCAAGAAGAAGAAATTGCTGCAAGTGGTGATTTAATGAATTGCCTGGTTGTCGGCGTTTCCTTGATTCCGCATCTGTTAAAGTTAGCTCAGTAGGATCTCCCTTCCTCTCCTTGTACATCTATCTTTTTCTTTTTTGACTTTAAAGCTTCGTCCGTCTCCACAGTTTCCCCATATATCACCGGGGTCCTCGATTAAGTTCCATCCTTCTTCTGCAGTACCCATTTGTCTCCCATTTTCTGCATATCCACCACCGCCTTGAATCCCATCACCAAACATGTTGGTGAATCTCTATTCCCCTTTACCTTTCAACAATTCTCCTTCCGTTTTCACCCTTTAAGACTTTCTCTACACCCTCCCAATTCTCCTATCATTTTTAACCTTTACTTCCACTATTTCAACTCTTATTTTCTTCGAGCCCTAATTCTATCATTTCAACCCATTCCATCACCTCTTAACTTCTTTTCACCGCTCTCCAACCCTCTCTACCTCTCCCCAATCCTCTCTATCGCCACCAGGATCCGCAAAGAATCTCATAGATATTCAAAGGGTTCCATTTCCTCCTTAACATCAGTTATTGGAAAGTTTCATCGCCAGCAAAAGGATATTATTTTAAATATACTACGCTTTCTATGGATGAAAAAGGCCGCTTATAATTTATATTATATTAGTGTTCATTTTATTCTCGTGCACGTTTCATATTTGTTTCCCGGTAACACAGCAGGCTCCAGGGAAGGCTGTTATTTGGCTCGGTGCTCTAAGGCTGCGTTGTTGGTGCTTCCCCAGCGCTGGTTATTGTACTGTATTTACTCTTTGTGCTGGCAAAATCGAGCTATTAGATCTTGGACTCCGCCTTTGTGTGTGTGTGTGTGTGTGTGTGTGTGTGTGTGTGTGTGTGTGTGTGTGTGTGTGTGTGTGTGTGTGTGTGTGTTTGTGTGTGTGTGAAAGTGTGTGTTTGTGTGTGTATGTGTGTGTGTGTGTGTGTGTGTGTATGTGTGTGTGTGTGTGTGTGTGTGTGTGTGTGTGTGTGTGTGTGTGTATGTGTGTGTGTGTGTGTGTGTGTGTGTGTGTGTGTGTGTGTGTGTGTGTGTGTGTGTGTGTGTGTGTGTATGTGTGTGTGTGTGTGTGTGTGTGTGTGTGTGTGTGTGTGTGTGTGTGTGTGTGTGTGTGTGTGTGCGCGCGCGCGTTTACGTGTGTGCGCGCGTTTACGTGTGTGCGCGCGTTTACGTGTGTGCGCGCGTTTACGTGTGTGCGCGCGTTTACGTGTGTGCCTTTTCGGGCTAGTTAAAGTGCTTGAGTTAGTGTTGTCCCAAACACATACAAGCATACACATACGAGCTATAGTATAACAAAATAAAGGACTGCTGTCTATAAAATATTTTAACAAATTATTACATTTTACGGCTTTCTGGGTGAAGATCACAAGCCAGACTCAAAGGCTTTCAACCTGTATTCAAGATCAAAGTCTTACTTCAGGTTAAGATTTACCAGCAAGCCCTAATGAATGCCTATCTCCAGATAAATCTCCCTCTTCCTCTTTCTTTATCCCTGTTTTCCTTAGCCAATCTGTCTACATGGCTCTTATTTTAAAACTAAGATTAGGAAGATATATGAGTAACAGTAGCATGTAAATTTCTCCCAACTGAGAGCTAGTCCTTGGTTATCTAAGTCACCTGCGCTTACTTGTCGCTGTTTAAGATATCAGGGATATATTGAAAACAATTTACCCAGCAATACGGGTGGTATAGGTTAAGGAATCTTTGGTAAAAGTTAAACACATTGACTTATTACTATTAATCAGCAGAGTGCATTGTTATCGTGAAGGCAAAACAGGGAAGAAACACGTGACTACAGAGCCTCGTGCCTGGACACAAATACCACACAGGTGTTGGGCAGTGCTGGTGTGTGAGAGTGGCACTGTTCCCGTGATTCAGTGACAGCTAGTGGTTGGGGGCATTACCAACCTGCAGCTGCAGATGGCGAGCAGCACAAAGGATACTCGCAAGACCTTCGCCTCGTCTCCCAAGATTCGCCGACACTCTCCTCTGAGAATGAAAGAGCAATTAAATATAGCAAAGGCATGATCAGAGCGAAGTGTTGATTGTTGGTGATCTTTGATCTCTGCAAGATCATCTTCTATGCTCCTGACAGTGTTAAACCCTGGCAGTCAAAGACCAATATATATATTAATGAGTCATTTTAATATTAATGAGTCACGTCACGTTAATGAGGAAGGTCTCCTCAGTTTTACCTGTATTATTTTCCCCTAAGATAAGTCTGTTCTCTTTTGTATCTGCCGCCGTGCTTCTGTTGTGACTTTATAAATTATAAATGCATTTTACAGTTCACTCACAGTGTTTATTTAGGAAGAGTGACCTATAAGAGGATTGTGGACTGGTGTTCATGTGATAAATGCTGTTTGGTTATTAGTTTCCTTCACCAGTGTTAATTTTTGCTTGGTATATTGCGGGTGTAAATCCTTGCTTCTGTCAAACGGGAGTATTGGATATTAAAGTAATGTCCAGAGGCAATATCATTTGTTATGATTCTGGGAAATGGAGTTTTGTTAATAAATAGATTGTTACCAATATGCATTTATATCCTGTGGGATTGGTGAGGGTGTAGCAAATTTCTGGACGTTAAACTTTTGGAGTGCATCCCTGGGGGCCAGGCCCAGCATCCTTGTCAACTTGACAAGGATGCTGTTGTTCTAGTTGTGTTAAGCTGTGGCCTATTCCACGAATTAGTGGGTAATTTGAGATGATTCTGACTGATGTTAGTCGTTATGCAAATACCCATTTAAGTCACTATTTTACCGCCCATAACATGGTATCAGCTGTACAGCATAAGTTTTGGTACCAGAGATACGATGTGTTTCGTCACTGAGGAAGACATTCCCCAGTTACAACTACTTTATCAATTCATATACCCTTGGAACATTACCACAAAGTGAGTTGCTTTTAGTTCGTTTCATTAATATTTCCCCGAGTGCATGCTCTCAAGGGCTGTTAATAATTACCTGAAGGACAGCCTCAAATGCTTTTATTTGTGGTTTCTAACCAAAAGACCATAGTTCCCCAACCTGTGCCACAACACAGCTAATCTGTTTTCATCAAGTGACTGATACTGCAGGGTAAGATTCAATCTAACACAGTATGGTGGCTACTCAGTAATAGATTGTGTATCATTTGTAATTTATAAAGGAAAGTCATATTATCTGTGCTAGGCACAGTTGGTAGAATGATAGGTAATGCAACTGGTCCACACGACTGCCTGTCAGTCTTGGTCTGACGACTGCCTGTCAGTCTTGGTCTGACGACTGCCTGTCAGTCTTGGTCTGACATTATATGTTGTCATTATCTTGATTTTTTGTTGGTTGATTTACGGAGGCAATAGACTAAAAAACAATTAACGTTAACCATTTTTATATATATTTTTTTTTACTTTTTTTCAATTAAACGTGCCAATATTTGAACACTTTTTTTAATATTAGCTAGAATCTTGCCAATTCAGAGATATAGTTTTTTATTGAATGGAAATCTCTTTCAAACATTAACAACTAACCACCAGACTTTGGAGCCCACTATTTCTTATGTCAGTTAGATTTTTGTTTCACGTCGAGAGAGCAAAGCATTAGACTTTTTCCTTTTACCGACAAACTCGCTGGCGCAGACCGAAAAGACGTTTTTTGTACGCAGTCCAAAACCTTTTTTTGAATCTGGAATCAATTGTCAACAGCGCCAAATGCCAAACCATTGGCTGGTCTCAAGGTTTGAAGTACCATACATCCTTACCATACGTGTGGTACAGGATGTGGTAGTGACAGTTAAAATGCATTTAATAAAAATAGCCTAGATTTATCGAAAGTTAATTTGGTTAGCCCCTTATCCCTGAGACCTGTACGTGGCGCATGCACTAGTTCACAGATCTTGAGGCTTGCGTATAACGAAAAAAAAATAATAATATTTTGCTGATGATCAGGAATGATAACATTGATGGGATGGAAATGTACATTGTACAGAATTACTGAAGCTTTCTCAACTGTTCTTCCATGTTCATCTATGCCTATTAGAATTCTATACAGTACACCAATTTATATAATTTAACATTCTCTGTCGCCTCTCTCCTGTCTGCCACTTCCCTCTTTCCCATTCTCTAGTTCTGTCACTCTCCTCCCTACTTCTCTTCCACAGCATCCCGCCCCACTGACTAGCTGGTTGAGATTCTCACATGCTTGGCTTCACCTACGCTCAACCGCTCTGCAGTGATTGCGAATCCCAGGTTGCCTGCCTTTGAGAGCCTGATCTCTCTAGCACTCTCTCTCTCCCGAACCTCAGAGAACACGAGCCAAGGCTTTCATGTGTGCCCTGATGCTTTGCAGGGCTTGTAAGTGCAAGTGTGTGTATGTGTATGTACTCTTATAAATGTGCTTGCATGGTTTAATGTCAGTTCCAAAACCCCCTTAAGTCTTTCGAGCCATTTAATAGTTTAAAGCATTTACTGCAATTTAATGCAAATAAATATTTCGGAAGACTTGGTTTCAAAGACTTTATAAAATTCACTTCACTTTTTTGCAACTTGTGGTAATTATAAATGCAAGGAACTTACATTCCTTAGTAAAGGGATTCTTTCTGATATATTTTTGACTCATTCCTGTATATAATCATTTATTTGCCCTCCCCCTAATGTCTGATATTCATTTGCACATTGCTTCTCTTTTGTCTAGCTTATTTTGTCTCGACTGTCGATTCTTCTTGCATCTTTATTATGTGGTTTCAAACCCTCCCCCCTCCTTCTCAACCTTCTAATGCTTCTGTCTTCCTCTGTGGTTTGGTCTAGTTCTCTCAGCCATTTAACATAACTTGGTTCCCCCTCAGCCTTTCAACTTTGCTCAGTTCCGTCATCCGTTTAAGTTAGTTATGTTCTATCAGCCTTTTAACTTAGCTCAGTTACCTAACCTTAGTTACCTTATATGTGTATATTACTCTCATTATTACTATAATTCTAGATCATTTGTTTCGTCTCTATCTCCTCTAAACGAACATAAATTTCTAGAAGTATTTTAATCCAAGTTCCTAGAGGTCGTCAGCCTCTAGTATCGTGTGGAACAAGTTCCATTGTGACCTCTGACCTTTGACCCACACTCCCTCACCCGAGACACTGCTTGACTTGTCAATGTTCAATAGTGAAGCAGGTCTGACCTTATTCAAAGACAAGGTTTACTCTCCTGTCTTCTTCGCAAGGAGAGAGAGAGAGAGAGAGAGAGAGAGAGAGAGAGAGAGAGAGAGAGAGAGAGAGAGAGAGAGAGAGAGGGAGAGAGGGTAAGAATGGGAAAGAGATACCTATTAACAAAGAAAAATAGGGTGAAAAGGAAAAGAAAGCGGAATGAAAAAGCAAATAAAAAACTTCATTCATTGGTGGCTTTACACGACGTCTCAGAATAACATTTACACGAGAAACTCATATAAATAGCGTAACACCTAAACATTATAAACCTGCTCTCTATAACCTTATTAAATTTAAAAAAACCACAAGCTTTATTTGAATCCGATATATAATCATTACAGTGTTGGATGGAGTAAACAATTGTACAGCCCTAACAAAAATTTCAGCTTATAAATAGATAAGCGAGATATGATTTTAAATTTATGTTATAAGCTATACCAATAAAAGACAAATTCACGGATGATATAAACCAAATGCACTATTAAGTTACAGAAATTTACACAACTTCAACACTTTAAAGCATCAAACACTGAGACAAGCCTGTACCAAAAATAAAACAGAACATACAACTCATGCAATATGTAATCGATTTCAACTGCAACTTCCTCGCTCCAAATTTGCAAATCTCCAAACGGGCTCCTACCCATTTTCCAACTTTCTCTGCTGACAAGCGGTTATAGTCTTTCCTTGAGACCTGCTACACCTTAATATACTTCATCCACTCCCAAGTTACATTGCCTAAGACTCAAGCTGATACCTCTGGGAAATTCCGAGTGGCCAGTGAGAAATGAATATACCTGCAAAAAGAGCTCGATCGCTGTGCCTGTCGGATGGGTGTGTCCCTTCAGACAAAGGGCGCGAACCCCCTCCTCAAGTGCAGTTGGACGGAAAGAGAAGAAATGGATAGAAAGGAAAGAGAAACTTCAAGAAACTTCGAGGAAACACCCTGTGTAAAACCCTGGTTGAGTCTCGGAGAGGCTGCAGGATCCAGTAAGTTCAGTAGAACTTCGGTTTCAACTCTTTTGACCATGTCGTAGCTCAGTCGGTTAAGGCAGCGTCTGGGATGCTCTTGGACGCAGGTTCGAATCCTCGTCACGGCCCTTTTGGATTTGTTCATAAGATGAGGTATCTAAATGAAATGAATGGAAGAGGTAGATAAGGATGAAAGAGCAGGGAAAAAGCATCTAAAACGAAGGACAAAGGGAAAGAAGGTGGGAAGAGGTAAAGGCAAAATGAGAGTAGAGAAAGAGCTAAGACAACAGGTCAAGCAAATTAAATTAGAATATAATGGAGAAAAAAAAAAGAGAAAGACGTACATAGCTGTGCAGAGAGAGAGAGAAAGAAAGAAAGAGGAGAGGGGAAGAGAGAGAGAGAGCGAATTCCAGTAAACCATCAATTGGGACACAAATGCAAATCCAAACACAAGATGAAATATTACTTCCATGAAAACTCTGATTCGAGAATGAATAAAATTTAGACGGCATGCAATTCCTGGTTTCTCCTTACGAATATATTTTTGCCATTTAGCGAGATTTATGATAGTAATCCTTTCAGTGCGGGTAAGGAGATTTGTTGTGTGTGTGTGTGTGTGTGTGTGTGTGTGTGTTAGAGAGGGAGAGAGAGAGAGAGAGAGAGAGAGAGAGAGAGAGAGAGAGAGAGAGAGAGAGAGAGAGAGAGAGAGAGAGAGAGAGAGAGAGAGAGAGAGAAAGTGGGATGAATAAGAGTGAATAAGAAAAAGAGTGAGAAAAAAGGGAATATACAGTACTGATCTCCGATTTGGATATCTGGTAAGAAAGGAGAATGAGTATCTACTCAAAGTTTCAAGTGGATTGAGTAGATTAAGAGAGATAAAACAAGCAGCCCTCTCTCATGAATCTCCAATCCTTCAGTTTGGAAAACTTTCTCCTTTGTCCAAGAGGCAGGTTGACAGGGTGAGAGGCAGATTACGTTCGGCGAATAGACTGAGAAAGGACTATACCCCTTAAGTCAGAGAAACTCAATTGTACTGTAACATCGTAGACCGTCGGACACTGTAGTGAATGTATTGGATTCTTTCCAACACATTCACTGATGGATATCGTAAGCGGCATCGCTCGGACAGGCGTTGGGTTCGCCAGCCTCAACCGGGTTCCTTATGGAAAGGTTCCTCATCTTTGGATACTGTGATTGAACCCGGCATTGAATCCGATTGATTATTTCATTTTCAAAAACGGGTTTCTTGCAGGAGTTCTGGCGCGTAATCGTCACGTCATCGTCATCTTGCCTTGACGTCCGTCTACGTTGACAGTGCAATATTTTGATGTGTAAGAATGCCTGTAATCAGTGCCTTACATTCGAGATTTGCACTTAGCGAAGATACAGTGGCACTGACTGGGACTACAGAAGGGCCTAAACTAAATAACGAAGAATCACATTGATAGTCATCTGATTGTCGAGACGTTATCGATAACGAGTCCCAAAGTACTAGGTTCTAGGTTGCTAGTACTAGGAACCTAGTACTAGGTTCCTCCCTATTCTTGTTGCTTTCCCTGAAGGTATAGAGGCTTTCTTAGCAATAGTTCCCAATGAAACCCGAAAAAAGGCTACGAGAAAACCTGGATAGAGTGTAAATGTTCTCCTGAATATTACTCAGCAAACACATAAGCGAGAAAGACTAGAGGCCGGACACAAATTAACAAACGGGCAGGCTAAAAAAAAAGTATTCTGGAGCCGGACAGAAATAAGGTCGCAATATACATTCCACGAAAGTTACATCTTCAGGCGGACATTAACTCGAGAACATCAATGACATCTGACAGGTTGATCACCATAAGTTCGGTTATGTTATCAGGATCCGGATTCAGCCACATTTTCCGAACCCCGAACACGGCACGTCTGACTATTTCATGTGCACAAGTAGAGAACACCTCACAAGTGAAAAACGAGACAGGAAAGAGTAAGCATATATATATATATATATATATATATATATATATATATATATATATATATATATATATATATATATATATATATATATATATATATATATATCACTAAACCAGTGCAAGAGCTAAGACGCATGAGTTATAAGGATACATATTAAATGAACTAGACCCGACATCGCTGAAGAGAGAAATACGAGGCTTGATCAGGAAAGCACTTCTCCCTCGTTCGCCTCCGTGCATCCAGCATCAATGAATAACCTCAAGGCACAATAATTGGTGGATCGCATTCTGGGTAAATCAGACCGCACTAATATCTGACCCTGATCCAGTACTTGACTACATAACTAAATTCCCAATACACAGAGGACACAGGGGGAGCAGGCAGTGAATACCAAGATTGTTTGATATCAAATTAAACACGGACAAAAAAATCTTTAAAATGTATAAAAAGCATGAATGAGGGCGTGAGGGTGATGGTGGTGTTAGCCAGCAACTCAGTAAACTAGAAAAATAAAGGTAAAGTTGGTCTGTTTAAGAGTACTCAGCAGCTGGAAGAATGAGAGTAGAAGAGGTGATCGAGTATAAAAACATATAGATTCAAGATTATGGGTTAAGGAGCAAGTGGGGCACAGCGAGGCCCAAGAACTGACGTTCGACCTGCAAGCACACAGAGATGTATGCACAGATATACACAAAAGAATATAAGTAGCTTATATACCTTTATAGCATATTTGCCAAGATTTTAATCTTATGCTCAATAAAAGATTCATTGTGATGATTTCCCGCCTGTACCTAATTTTGAACATTTTCATTATGACGTTGTTGGTAAATTCATGCAGTAAAAATGGAAAGTTTCTGATGAAAATTAAACTGGGTTGATGGAGAAGAAGATTGTGTTTGCTTTTTCCAAGATGAGGAAGGAAAGTCATTGGTTGGGACTTGGTTCCTCTTTGCTTAAATAAATTCTAAATACCTCAAAGTCCGACATATTTCGCCATAGTAAAAAAAAAAAAAAGACAGATGTTTGGTTTGTGATGGTTAGATAAAAACAAAAGAATAACGAAAACTACAGAAGATAGCCATACGAGGCTGCTCCTATTCATATCCATCCAAAATTAATTCATATTTACGTCTAATTTATGTTTGAAACCACCTGGCGATCGTTCATCTGTTATGTAACCCATTAAGTTGTTCCACAGATTAAAATTAATTTTAATTAAAATTTAAATTATATAATATATATATATATATATATATATATAGAAATATATATATATTGCATATATATATATATATATATATATATATATATATATATATATATATATATATATATATATATATATATATATATATAAATATATATATGCAACAATGATTGCGAAAACACTGATCTAAGTATGCGGAAAAACCACATGTGAAAAATAGAGAAAGCTAAACGCGTTTTCGGCTCAATTCGCCTTCATCAGAACATTTTTTAATCATTCTAAAATGCTCTGATGAAGGCGAATTGAACTCTTTGAACGGGGTGAGAATAACTTAAGCCACCTCATCTCTTTTTGTGTATTTGTACCCCAACAAAGTTATTCCAATTGCAATTGCAATTGCAATTTGAGCTTCAAACCCCACAACATTTGCCAAACTCCCTGGTCAATATTTAATGCTAGGTGAACAGTTGCATCAGGTCAAAGGAAACTCAACATTTAAATTGAACCTTATGTTGTACTGTTATCTGTAGGAGAACGCGTATACTTAACATTTTTGGAATACCAATTTTGGCTTTTAGCATTTCAGGTACAGAATGCTCTTAATTGTTGAAGCGAATCTCTGCGTTTTGGTTAGCAGTCAGTTGTCAAAATGAGCTCCATAATTTTGCCTATCTTTGATGATACGAGCGTCCAATTTGCTCTGTTCTTCCAAAGGGACTCTCTCTCTCTCTCTCTAGTAATTACATGTCGCACGTTGTGATTGCTGTATTTGTATTTAAAGTTGTATAAAAGATTAGTGTTGGGGGTATGCCTTTTGTTGTCTTTGTAAAATGCACACAGACCAGCCACATCTCTTCTGTGTCTTAGAGTCTGAATGTTAAGTACAAAATCAGATGAACAAAGTTTGCTTCACTAGATGCGTAGCTTCCTCGATTTTAAATATTTTTATTCAATGTTTATGCAAGTTAGAAAAAGAAAACCAGGTATACAAACACATATGACAGAAACATAGAGAGATTGACAGAAAGATAGACATAAACGATCAAGCAAACGGATACATTTGTAGATTTTAAGATTTAGGTGAAAATTTAGGTGCTTATTTGTCAAGATCTCGGTGGTCGTGTTATATCGACGGGAGTGAGGTAAGCTTTAGCCTTCCCGGAAACTCTTTCTTTCCTTATAATTTTGTTGCTATCAAAGTAACATATTTTTCACCATCATTCCCTGACATGCCAAGAAAGTACGACTTCACATTAAAGCAACAATCCACAGTAGCCTTTGGAACGAAATGTACGACAGAGCATTGGACGCGGGCTCCAGAATGAATCATTTTTTACCGTTTGTCCTCCAAAAAGATACTACCTAAAAGTACTATGAATAGAGTCTACAAAATATAGACTGTTGTAGCCCCTCAAACTGGTCCACGTTTTGAGCAAATAATTACGTAGATAGTCCGAGAAAGACAACAACACATCCTACGTCTTTATTGGCCTAGTATAGTACATACGTGAATGATTAAAATCAGGCCTATGATTGTATATGCTAGGCCTCAGACTGCTAATTTTGTCCTTCATCTAGAGACAATATTAGATATATTGATTGTCGCCCACGATAATACGTCAGTATATGGCAACCAACTAAGAAAAATGAATCATCCATACTGTCTAATAAAGTGATTTATCTCAACATAAATCTTGCATGTTATATATTGGGGATATTTATATGGAGAAAGTTAAAGACAAACATGTTAGCCGACGAAAATTTGCGTATTTTGGGTATTACGAGTAATTTAAATGTTTACAATACAAGTTGGAATTGAAAGAAGCCCGTCTCGAGCCATAGTTTCGAACTGAGTCAGACAAACAAAGGCACAAAATACAGACAATTGGAGACGAGAATAACTCATATTTTGAACATACACATCGTGAGCACTCCGGTCCATTGTTTCGACAATTAGGTAAAATAATGATATATCATCGTCGTTCAAGTTACTTACAATGTTTTGAACAGCAAACCCAGCGATTTGTTCATTGTTCCTTTACTGTTCATAGTTAACAGTTAACGGAACAGTGAACAATGAACTCTGTGTATGAACCCAATTACACATAGTAATATTGAATCAAGTAAAAAATATTTTAAACTTCGTGCAGCAAACATTAATAAAATATTAGGAGATTTAAAATCTTAATATATTCTCAGACGGTTATATTTATATATATTTTGATTTACCTAATTCTTTATGATTTCATTTATTTTATCAATACTTTGGTACTTTGGAAATTGATATGATTCAGTTAGTGGTTAGATTGTTTTCCCACTCCCTTCTGCCCCCTTCGTTCAATAATTTTCCCTATCCGTTCCCCCCTTCCCACCCTAATCTCCTCACTCCCTTTCCATATTTTCCGCACCTGTCTATGTCATTCTCTCCTCGACCTCCTTTCGTGTACATTTCCCTCTCCTGTACGTACTCTCCCTCCCTCCCTCTCTCGCTCCCTCACTCCCTCCCTCCCTCTCTCCCTCTCTCCCTCCCTCTTTGAAGCTTTCTTCATCTTATTTTTATTCTTATCTCTTCCACCATCTCTCCTTTCTACCTCATTAAATCTCATGACTTTCGCTGCTTCCTTTCTTCACTCTCTCTCACCTGTCTTTCATCTTCCCTCTCTCTCCCTCTAATGAGGAAAGAACTCATTAGTTCTCATTAGTTCCCATCCTCTGCCGTTCGTCTAGTTATCTTCCTCTCTTCCTCTTCACTTTCGCTTGTTCCCTTCCATTTCACTTCCTCTAGTTCGCTCCGTCCCTACCTACCTCCTGCCTTACCTCCTTTCTTACCTCCGTCCTTTACCTCCCTCCGTATCCCCCACCAACCCGCCTTAACAAGAGGCTCCGGAGGCTAAGAACAGAGACGTAGAACCCACAATTTATGCGATTTCAAGAGCACTTCAATCTTCATCAGATTTTTAAGAACTCAAGTGGCAATTGATTCTTCAACTCGCGATGGTTGTCTGAGTTAAAAAAAACTGTTACTTATATAATTGGAATATCAAGTTGTATTCCATTTTTTCCAATCTGGGATGTTTATAGGCATTTCCCAAGGTCCTTATTGGGATGGAAATGCTGAATTGAATGTCAGTTTCTTGTAGCTACTGTTATATTATTATTATTATTAGCTGTTGAATTATTAGTTTTGTTTTGTGTTATTTTTATTAACATCAATAATGGCAGAAATATTAACATAATAGGCAGATGTGTTAAAGAGAACCAATATATAGATAAAGCCTGCACTTACGAGGGTTGTAGTCCCCTTAGCACAGTGGCCTGGGTTCGAGCGATTTGTATGCCTGGGTTCGAATCATGACCAAGGAGAATTGACTAGGCGCCAGTCCATAATTGTATGCCTCGGTTTACCCAGCAGTGACTGGGTACCTGGGTATAAAACGATTGGTGGGTTGCATTCCAGGGACTGTAGTAGGTGAAGCTTACCATGAGCTATGGGAAGGAAAAGTTCTCAGCCCTGTTAATAGAAGTCAGCAGTCGTCTGTTCCTGTACTAAGCAGTGTACAAAAACGGACCCAGCGGTACAAGGCGGGCTGGCGAAAATCTATTGAGAGAGGGAGAGACGGAGAGAGAGAGCAGGGGAGGAGGGAGGGAGACAGTGAAAAAAACGACAGTTCGATGAGTCTGAACCTGATTGGCTCACGTCCAACCCCGTCCAGTTCATTGACAACTAGGGGAAGAGGAGGAGGAAGGGGGAGAGATTTGGTACTGTAAAAACTGAGTAACAACAGTCAGTTAGCCGCAGCTGACGCCTCCACTTGCTTCTACAGTCTCCGTATATTTTTGTCAGAAATGATGTAAGTTCATTAATGTTCTGATTGTGTGCAGATGTTCATAATTATTCGATGATATTTGTTTAAATGCAGTGATATATAGTACAATGTAAGGGGTAGCTGCAATTGTCGAGAGGTGTTAAAATATTTTAGAAGAGTGTTTATGACTATGGTCGTACCGGTTACAATTAAGTGATTTGTTCAATTTTGTCCAATAATATGTTCATGACTGTCATTGTGTGTTTCAATACGAACACGTGATGATCTTGTGATGGACGTGGTGGTCTCCAAATTATCAGGTCTCAATTTTTGGGGGGATTGAAGGGTTTTATTGTGCTAATGGTTGTTCGTACACAACTGATACAACAACGATAATGTCTGGTCGTCGGTCGCGGCTGCGAGATGTGATATAGGCAGATCCTGAAACAAGGAGACTTCACAGTATGCTTCACAGATATACTCTGGTATCTAAAACTCTCCCACCAGAGCTAAGATAGTGATGATATTGTGCCCATGTTAATTTAAATCGTGTCCTCGTTACTCGAATCCAACATTTAACATTCCAAGAGTTTGGAAAAAATGAAGAAGCGTTACTTTTTCACACCGAAGCTTGCTGGCAATCACGGGGACATGTGATATCAAGAATACAAGCACTGAAAGAGAGGTTTTGTGAATTATTCAAACGTGACAACAAGGAAAGTCGCCTGAATTTCTCATGATATTGTCAACTAACCAGTGGCTCACGTTGGCATACCTGAAGAACATATTCTCACGCTTAAACTCGTATAACATCCGTTTACGGCTGGTAAACCACATCGTTTTGAGTTCATGGCCAAACTCAGATCGTTCAACATGACACTGGACCTGCGGGAAGGGAAGTTCAGAGACAAAAGTCTCAACATATTTGAGACGTTTTCTGACCTTTGACATTTGACAACCGCAAAGGTTCTAGATAACAACACCTGGTGCAGGTGCCTCGCTCTGCCCTATGGATGGAGAGAGAATGTTCCTCGCACTGAGGCAGCTGGATACACAGTAAATCAGAAATTCGTCAACTGTTAGAGGGCACCTTCTCCCAAATGATATGCTAGAAAAATACTAAGAGCTTGTCAGTGACTCTGTTGCAAAATATACCATTATAACACTTTCCTTAACTAAGTTCTGGTCTTACTCTGTTGCTCCCAGGTGTTTGCCTGTGATTGCATTCTTGAACGTTGTTGAAATAGTTTTGGAACCCAAGACCGGGTATGCAGATATAGGAAAGGGTATATTTACAACAAAGTATTACAATTAAAATAAGGAGATTCGAAAGATGTACATGATCATGAGTGATTAAAACCCCAAGTAAGATTAGAAAGGATTTCTCTCACTTTCTTCTCTCTCTCTCTCTCTCTATCTCTCTCTCTCTCTCTCTCTCTCTCTCTCTCTCTCTCTCTCTCTCTCTCTCTCTCTCTCTCTCTCTCTCTCTCTCTCTCTCTCTCTCTCTCTCTCGCCCCGCACTCTATCAGATCTACTCATCTCTCAGTAAACATTTGTCTACGATCCCTGGGGAGCAGCACATAGATACAAGGGACCTGCGATCTATCTATCCAATTGAGTTGGTAATTGGCTTCTAGATGGAGTGAGATGTGCGTGCGTGCGTGTGTGTGTGTGTGTGTGTGTGTGTGTGTGTGTGTGTGTGTGTGTGTGTGTGTTTGTGTGTGTTTGCAGATGCGTGTGTGTGTGTGTGTGTACGTGCGCGCGCATTTATCATTAATGCCTGCAGGAGCGAGCTGTTAGCTCCTGGACCCCGCCTTACTAGTCGTCGGTTATCAAATATACTGACTACTGACCAAATTTCCTCCATCATGTAATTTATTGGACAGAGTTTACATTATGTTACCCCCCCCCCCCCTCACATCCTCCCAGCCTCACCCACCCCAGCCGTGAATCTCTGTCCTCGTCCGAGTTCTTTAATATTTTTCTTCACACACTTTGAAAGGTTGTTTTCGATCTGTTTGATTACGCGGCATTTGTCCTCATAAAATTACATTTTCCATGTGTTGCTTTATTCAGTTGGTCCAGATGTAGTTCCCTAGAGGTGCGTGCAGTGCTTAGAGCTCCGACTTCCGAACGTTCTAACTTTATGGCAGTGACTCAGTTCCCAATCTTTTAAACATATTTACAGCTAAAATTTAGTATTGAGATAACTTCAACGACCTCCTTGTCTAACCTATTTCATTGTTTGACGAGTCTATCAGTGCAATAGTTCTTTCTGACACCTCTGTGTCTCATTTATATCTATAGTTTCCATCTCTGCTCCCTCTTTCTGTTGTTCCTAGCTTTGAATAATGCTAATTTGTCATTTCTGCTTAGAATTAAGATATCGTTATCATATCACCTAATTTTCTCCTCTTCGGAAGTCAGTACGCTTAGTGTTTTCTTGTGGGCTCAAACTCTTTAACTTTGGAGAGAGCCATGTTGCATATCTTCGGACCTTTCCTAGTAAATATCTATTCAGATGAAGAGTCACAATAACGTTGCTGAAAAATGTTGAGTACATGTCTTTTCACTCCTGATCCTATCCGATTAACCTTTCGTTTGCCAAGGTTTCATTTTATCAGCCATTTTTCTGACAACTGCCTGTTGTGCGTCCAAGATCTATTTGCAGGGTACTACATTATATTTCTCTCATGACTGCTCTCGTTGGTTGTGCAGCGTCTGCAAATACTGATATGAAGGAGCCAGTTTCCTCTGCCAGAGCGTTGTGTATGTCTGTGTTTACTCGATTCTCTGTGCTTTCTGGGAATTTAGTTCTCAGTCTTTGTGATATTTTTTGTTTACCTACTAGTGCTTACGCTTGTTGTAGCAGCTGGGAGCGAGATATAAATCTTTGGGCATTGCCTCCTATGTATTGTATCTTGTTTTTCTGCACTTGGTGATGTAAAATTGCGTGTCCGAAACGTGCTTTAGAGGTTGAGAATTAACAGAGGCATTCACACAACATGTTTTATGCTTCAAGCGTGGCGTTTACTCACAACCTGCACTAAATACTAGTAATTTCTGGCATCTGCAGTTTCAACTGTAACAGCATTCCACCTGTGAGCTAGCGTTATTCCTTTCCTCTTCTGATAAAAAAATGTCGGCTTGAGCAGTATCTCATACGTGGTGATCATATCACATTTTTGACCTTCTGTTTTAGGTCGTTCAAGTTCTCTTAATCTATCCACATAGCTCTATTATCTCTGGTTCTAATCCCGTGGTCATTTTCTGACCTTTCACGAGGTGAAGATGCCAAACTGATGTTGCATATTCAAAGGCTGGCCTGTGTATAATGATCTGATATTTGAAAGTTTTGCTTATGTTGTTAATGTTAATATATTTATGTAGGTTATCTGCTGTTAATGCTGGAGTTATGACCACTCCCAGTGGTTTTTTTTTCTGACTTTCGAAGTAGCTGTCCTGGTACCGTGCACCGTTCTTAAGTCCTCATGTTCTTCTTTGTACCGTGCACCTTTATACAGTGCACCGTGCATTGGAACAAGGTCCTATATTTTACCTCGTACGGTGTACCATATTCTAGCCAACTATCATTCTTCGTACCGTGTACCGTCCTTCCTCGTATCATCCTACTGGTCACCTATCCTCTCTTGTACCACGTATACTTCAGGCTCCCCATCTTTCCCTGTTCCCCCCCCCCCTCGGCTGGTCGCCTATCCACCCTCCCAAACGTCATTTTATTTACACTTGCTGGGATTGAACTCCAGTTACCACTTCTCACCCCAAGCTGCTTGATGTCTTCACGTATGCGCGTGCATGTGTGAGTGAGACTTCTGGTCACAATTCAAGACTTGCAATCTTATAATAAAAGGAGACTTGAGGTGCTGAAGGCCCTTGCCAGAGCCTCCCCAACAGGTGAGTGCCAAACACAATAATAAAACTGATACAGAAGAGCGGAAATGGATTCTATAAAGAAACACACCAGCAACAATAAGATATATAATATACATATATATAATATATGGATGGAAATTTCCATGAATATCATTGGAAATAGCGACCAATGAAAAGAACAGAAAAATCACCAAGGGATAACACAAAAGAAAAACAAAAGGTCCATTTATTCCGTAAAAATGTTTATTTTCAGTGAATGAGGGATTTTTTATATATTTTTATTTTAACTGTTGAGAAGATCTGCGAGTATAGGATGGAAATGTGAGTGTGTGGAGATATTGAAAGAAGAGACCTGGGGGGTCCCATGACCCGAGCATGTGATGTGCGTTTGAAGATGGTGTTTAAGGGGTGATGGATCCCTTGCACACTCCCCTTGTTCCTTGGTCTTCCCTTTGCATGGTCTTTCTCTATGTCACATTTACTGGTGTAAGAGCACACAGAAGTGACCAGTGGGGAAGAGAAAGTGACACTATGCTCACAGCTCGTCCTGGTGTGATCTGGAATGGTAAGCTGGTCTCCACGGTCCTTCTCCATGCTCTATATCTTTACCCACGCTCCTCAAACCGCATCCATGCACCTTCACGCTCCTCCACACTTCTCTACGCTCCTCCACACTCCTCAGCGCATCGAGGCGCACTCAGTGGAGTGCGGTGGGCTCACTAAGATGACGTGATGTCAATGGCCCGGTGTCCATGCCAGTGACGCTGCTATGGACGCTGCGACCCGATCTTCCCCCACACTTCATGTCTAGCGATATTGACGCTGTCGATCACAGCATAAAGATTCCGCTGGTTTATTTACAAACAAAATGACATTTCCATCACCTCCTGGTTCATACGCTTTTGGTTAGACAAAAACCTATCTTAAATTTGACGCAGGTCAACGACATCTGATATGACTATCCTCGACAAACACCCAAGAAACCGACAGACGCCTGACAGACCTTCACCACACCAAACAATAAACAAGTTAATAATAATATTTTATGTTACTGTCAACATTGCCTCTAGGTTTCTCGCCTATTTCTGCCACCTGATTATTTGTTAACTTTAATCAAGGATTATCCAGCTTTTTATATAATTTTTGTTGCTGTAATTGTCTCTCACATGAGGATATTTACCACTTGAGTCTGTGCAAATTTTGCTTCTAGCTGAGGCGTTTCTATCGCTTCATTACCGACCCGTGTATATAACTTTCCGTGTTAGCATGCTTTTGGACTTGTATTGCACGAGTAATTGCTGAAATTTAATTATGTGGGTGCACTGGGCTTAACATTGAGATCTTCCATTAAAGTCTCAATTATGACTCCTGGAGGATAATAGGAGAAAATTAGCATGGTCTTAGTGAGTTTTTAGGGTGGGGGGGGGGGGGGGGTCGTTAAAGGTTGCCAGATAGCAGTTGTGTGGCAACCTAAAGTGGTGTGTCTTCGTGCCTCTGGCAAGGTGCTTACATACCACTGATTCCCTGACTCTGTGTATCCTCCTATATCCTTCCCATCCTTCATCCATAACATATCTTCTCTTCCAGCTTCATCCCCATTTTCTCTTCCCATCCAGCCTACCTCATCTCTCCACCCCCCCCCCCCCCTCTCCCACCTTCCCAACTCCTATCCTTCCCACTGTCCCCAACATGCAATCGTAATGGATCAATGGTAATTATATAGAGAATTTCCAATACCCAGATTTCCATATAATAGGCACGCTACAGAGGGGGGAGAGGGGGTAGGAAGAGGGGTTGAGATTTGATGGTGAGGAGAGGATGGAGGATAGGGAGAAGTGGGCAGAAAGGGGGAAATGGAGAAGGGGAAGATAGTTTGGATTTATGAGGGGGGAGAGGGGAGGATGGGATGGGAGATTGTGAACGATGGGATACCGGGAAGGGATTGTTGGCTTGTATCGAGCCAGAGGATGGTAATAACCAGCCAGACTATTACTATTACTATTACTACAGACGATAACAGACGATAATAGCCACACTCGACTTGGTAATGGTTCAGGACGGACCGAAATGTCGTCGTCGCTTTGTCTTCAGGTGTGTAGTTTGGTCAAGAGCCAGCCAGATGTCGGTGTACTGGGCCACACCTGCCTGAAGTGGTGTATATATATATATATATATATATATATATATATATATATATATATATATATATATATATATATATATATATATATATATATATATATATATATATGTGTGTGTGTGTGTGTGTGTACTCACCTAATTGTGCTTGCGGGGGTTGAGCTTGTGTACTGGATCAACTGGTGTACAGATTCATGTGTGTGTGTGTGTGTGTGTGTGTGTACTCACCTAATTGTGTCTACAGGTTCGAGCATTGACTCTTGGATCCCGCCTTTCGAGCATCGGTTGTTTACAGCAATGACTACGGTCCTTTTTTCCTATCATATCTAGTTTTAAAATTATGAATAGTATTTGCTTCCGCAACCTGTTCTTTAAGTGCATTCTATTTTCCCACTACTTTCACGCTAAAAGAAAACTTCCTAACATCTCTGTGACTCATCTGAGTTTCCAGAATCCACCCATGTCCCCAGTTATGTTACTATTCCGTGTGAACATTTCGTCTATGTCCATTCTGTCAATCCCCCTGAGTATTTATACGTTCCTATCATGTCTCCCCTCTCCCTCCTTCTTTCTAGTGTCGTAAGGCACAGTTCCCTTAGGCGCTCCTCATATCCTATCCGTCGTAACTTTGGGACGAATCTCGTTGCAAACCTCTGCACGTTTTCCAGTTTCCTTATATGCTTCTTCAGCTGTGGGACTACATGATGAGGCGGCATACTCTAAGACTGGCCTCACGTAAGCAGTGTAAAGCGCCCTAAATGCTTCCTTACTTAGGTTTCTGAATGATGTTCTAACTTTTGCCAGTGTAGAGTACGCTGCTGTCGTTATCCTATTTATATGGGCTTTAGGAGAGAGATTAGGTGTTACGTCCATGCCCAGGTCTCTTTCTCGCGTCGTCACAGGTAGGCTGTTCCCCTTCATTGTGTATTGTCCCTTTGGTCTCCTATCTCCTAGTCCCATTTCCATAACTTTACATTTGCTCTTGTTCAACTCCAGTAGCCATTTCTCTGACCATCTCTGCAACCTGTTCAGGTCCTCTTGGAGGATCCTGCAATCCTCATCTGTCACAACTCTTCTGTGTGTGTGTGTGTGTGTGTGTGTGTGTGTGTGTGTGTGTGTGTGTGTGTGTGTGTGTGTGTGTGTGTGTGTGTGCTGGGTATAACAATAGTTACGACCAGTAATCAAGTATAGAAATGTTCCGTATAGCTTAAGCGTGTATGTTAATTACTCTAAAAACCACCACCACCTCTCTGACGTTATTCTGGACTGAAGTCAATAATTACTGTATGATTATATTTGCTAATTCCTCTACTCATGAAACGATTGGGTGATAAGCCTGAAGCTACGAACGTTTAAATTACTAGCTAATTACATCCGGTAGAGAAAACGGGAAATTATTTTGATGGGCAAGGTAATTATATTAACTAATTTTGTTAATTATTGTAATTGAGGGAATTAGGTTGTTAGATTACAAATGTGAGCACGTTATAATATTGGATTCCATTTTGCCACATATTGTAAAACTAAATGCAACATTTCTATTGATTTTAATGTTGAATGTCATACCGCTGCTCACAACGTCACCGAAATCTTAAAAGTTATGCAAAGAGTAAGTAGCACTGTTGTAGCTCTTTTGTGCACCAGACCCAAGGTGACCCTTATTCCCAGTTGTGTTGACTCTTGCCCTTACCTCTGTGTATAGGTAAATGTTTTAAACTTCGTATCAGTCGTGATCTGATTTAATTTTAGTCCCCTTACACGCTCTCTTTCCTCTCTCTCTCCCTCTCTCCCTCTCTCTCTCTCTCTCTCTCTCTCTCTCTCTCTCTCTCTCTCTCTCTCTCTCTCTCTCTCTCTCTCTCTCTCTCTCTCTCTCTCTCTCTCTCTTTTTATTATTATTATTCCCTGTTGTTTGCTTCCTGCTTTCTCATGTTTCATCTCACATTCTAATCTGATACACTGACTTTCGCCGCTGCTCTTTTCTTATATGACTAAATAAGGGTCCAGGACGAACCTTATCCTCGTAACTTCTATTGTTTTGAGATACAGTCACATGGTCTACAGTCACATGGTCTACAGTCACATGGTCTACAGTCACATGGTCTACAGTCACATGATCTACAGTCACATGATCTACAGTCACATGGTCTACAGTCACATGGTCTACAGTCACATGGTCTACAGTCACATGGTCTACAGTCACATGATCTACAGTCACATGATCTACAGTCACATGGTCTACAGTCACATGGTCTACAGTCACATGGTCTACAGTCACATGGTCTACAGTCACATGGTCTACAGTCACATGGTCTACAGTCACATGGTCTACAGTCACATGATCTACAGTCACATGATCTACAGTCACATGGTCTACAGTCACATGGTCTACAGTCACATGGTCTACAGTCACATGGTCTACAGTCACATGGTCTACAGTCACATGGTCTAACAGACCAATCGATTTGAGAATGGTCCAGGACGGACCGAAACGTCGTCGTCCATTCACCTTCTAGTGTGTGGTCTGGTCAACATACTTTAGCCACGTTATTGTGACTCATCGCCTGCACATGGTCTAACAACCTCAAACGATCTTTCAGGATCTCACAGGATCTCACCGTTCCTTTCAGAAGCCCTTCCCGGAAATTGCAGCTCCGAGTCAATAATAGGTGCTTGTCTTGATGGTATTTAGATCTTATGATAATTAATTCACATATCCAGAGGATAGATTAATTTTGAATTGAACTGTTTACGATTTAGCCTTACAGTCAGCGAGAGCATTATATTTGTCTAAATATGTAATTTAAAGCTTGTAGTTGTGATTTTGATATATGAACAACATCACGTGGCTCGAAGCCACGTGGAATTGTTGATGACATTCAATATATTATGGAGAACATAATCGTATCTTTGAAAGTTGCTCCTGTTGAAAAGGATAGAGGCAAATGGTATGCATTTGTTCTCTATTCAGTAAATCTGAAACGTAGCTGCATACTAGACAAGCTTTACAAATGAATGTGAAAAACAACCAAGAGCTTGAGCACAACATTATTTTTTCACGCTATTTGTTGAGAGTTATTGTTGACAGAAACACAACTGTATTTTTGGTGGTTTGTTGAATACGGTCATGACAGCACAGCACAGCTGAATTTTCCAGGACGATTGTTGGAAAGAAGCAGAAGCTAATCACTCAGGTGTGGATATACACCCATTCAGTAGTGGGCCCCTCATCCTAGCAAAATAAAATGAACTAACAAGCTGATGCTAAAAGCAATTAAATTCCCCAGCGGGTTCAAGACAATACCTCCCCTCTCAACATCGTAGTCAAATATGCAATATATATATATTGGGCTGTAGGAGGAGTGCCAGGCGAGATAGCCGAGTCCAGACGACGCTACTCGTCAATATCGAGGTATTGATGGTGGACCGTGGCTCTGTGAGTTTAGAACAGTCACTGTGGCCTCGTCCGTGTACGTCTTTGAGAGAGACACGACGCGTACCTTAACCTCACAACACGGCACCAGAACAACAGAAGTAGCAGTGAACATGGAAGGAGAGACATGAAAAGAAGAGGTGGAAGTCTGCGAGAGTAACAGAGTGAAAAGGTGTTTGTGTAAGCGTACGACAGAGAGTGAGAGGGTAAAAGAGAAATCGATCGATACAGAAAGATAGAGAGAGAGAGAGAGAGAGAGAGAGAGAGAGAGAGAGAGAGAGAGAGAGAGAGAGAGAGAGAGAGAGAGAGAGAGAATGAGAGGAAACCGGAGTGAGAGGAAAAGAGGAAACAACGTGAAGATGAATATATTGAAGTTTCAAATTCCAAATAACATTAAGATTATAGATAGAAAAACTGTGATAAAAGAGAGAGACCAACGAGACTGAAAGAGTTGTAGAACAAGGAACAAGAAAGTTGTAGGAAGCGAGGAAGAATAAGAATGTGGTGGCGAACAGGGGGAGGGGACAACAAGAACGAGTAGCAAAGGACCTGTGTTTTATATATACGTTTTTTAACTTGAATTTATAATTACCAGCAAAGAAAAGAAGCCCATTAGAATTAAAAACGAAAGAAATGCTTCCTCTCTGCTGCCTGATCGTAGCGGTAAGAGAGTTGTCTCCTTCTTTCTTCAAGAGAGTTAAATTTCTTCACCGAAACCCAAGAGTGTTGGGAACTGTCTGGATATACTCGTTATGACAAACGACCCAACAAGCTTTACTCTGGATAATAAAATATAAATAAACTACTTTACGACGACGTGAGCTCCTTGTGGAGACGATATTTGCAAGTTTTATCACATTTGAGAACTCTGAAGAGCATGATGGTTTAAGTCTTCTGAAAATGGAGTTGTTATAGAGTTAAGAGGCCTCGTTTAGGTAGAAGGCATCTGGGGTCTGGAAACTAAATTTTCTAGCTTTAAATCTGATTCGGAAACTATTTATGATACCTAACTCTTATTACAAATTATTCTGAGGTAGAATAATTTTACATGAATATTCTTTATTCATTTAAAGATGACTTTAGAAAAGCACTCGTACCAAAATATCCATTCTCTCTATCAAAAAAAATAATTATAATAATTATATTTACCCCTCAAACAAGAACCGTCGATTCTCTTATTTGGATTACAAAAACAAAATTAAGTACAATCATATATTCCTTACTTCCGCTCAAAAGTACCCTGAGATTGGGTTTCAAATGCTACATCTTGAAGGAGATCTAGAACGCCTGGATGTCGCCGCTGCTCGCCTCGTCTCGGAGCAATATCATCTCAGTGCATCGTCACGGTAGAGGTTGCAAGAGTTTACAATTGAATGCTTTTGAACCCAGTGAGTAACTGAGCACAGCTCTTG
>NC_091200.1:18957782-19005282 GCF_040958095.1 Procambarus clarkii | reverse complement strand
AACTTACCTAAAAACTTCGTTGGTAAAAACTTACCTAAGTCCTCGTTAGCCCTCACCACTCTCATAACTGTGGCCTAATACGGCAATCATTTATATGAAGAAAGTAAATTCCAAAAGCGATAGTCTTCGCCTCACTGACGTTTATAACCCTCCTTCACTAAGTTCCTTTTTACACAATAAATATACGATGACGTTGATCCAACGTTGCTCGAGCATGTTTTGGAAGTGGGAGAGATGAAGGAGAGAATGGGACAGATGGAGGGGAGAAGGAGATAGATGGAGTGAGAGAGACAAATGGATAGAGACCCGGGTACCGCCGGTTATCCTCTCTAGAATGTGTATGTGTGAATCAAACGCACGGAACATGAAATAAGTAACTTACGAAGTGTTGATGTGTGAGAGAGAGAGAGAGAGAGAGAGAGAGAGAGAGAGAGAGAGAGAGAGAGAGAGAGAGAGAGAGAGAGAGAGAGAGATTGTTTACAAGGTCTATAGATGGGCGATGGAGCGTGGTTTATGGGAATGACGCAGGGTGGGGCTCTCTTGTCTGGCAGAGACCAAGAACATATTTTTGTTTTCAACATAAGCCTCCAGAATATTGTGTGACGAGAATAAATCATACTTGGAGTGCACCGAAGGTGGAGTACACCAGAGGATGAGAACACTGTGGGTCAATAACACTGTAGGTCAAGAACACTGAAGATCGAGAATGAACGCTAAGGGGGATACTGTATGTCTAGAACGCTCATGAGCTGAGAACACCGAGGGGTCGAGAACAATGAAAATCGAGAACTGTAACTCAGTATAATCAATCATAAACAAATTTCACCAAATTTTCGTTCCAGCTGTTGTGTATTTCCATCTTTAGTTGCAAATTTGCAATGCGTCATCGAATCGTACCAATGCATTGTTGATCACAAGTCGTGCCAGCCCACAATTTCGCTCTGCAAACTGTTACAGGATCAGTAAACTCTGCAATACAGTGAATGAGGTCAACATGCTCTAGTAATTCTGTTTGGTGAGAAGGGGGAAGGCAGAGGCGGATGGGGCCGAGAGGGGGAAAACTGAAAGGGAAAAGATGCCAAGGTGTCATTAAGAGTGGTGCAAATGAAAGGGGCGGCTGAGAATGATTCAAAAGTGAGAGTCACCATGAACACTTAGGTGGGATTGCCGCTTGCGATGTATATAAAAAGGAGGTAATCGGGATGGGAAATATTGATTGATGAGAGACGAGAATGGTAACCGAATGTGAGTCACTGAGAAAGCATCTAACACAGATTCCTCGTTGATGCTGGAAGATGGTTCCTGCCTGAGGAACTCAATGCCGGAGGGAGTTCCTCAGGCAGGAACTTAAGAAGGACACGGGATGGGAGCTTGAAAAGAGAGCTTAAGGTCAAATAAGTATTGACACACAAACTCACCTGTAAAATGTAGTGGATCATGCATATAAAGCACAAACTCACACGTAAACACAAGCATAGTATATAAGCTCCAATTGATCTGAAAACAGTTTTAAGCTATATGAAATAACAAAAGATACCTGATGAAGCATCGAACTCCAAATGCAGGCGATGAGTCACAATAACGTGGCTGAAGTATGTTGACCAGAACACACACTAGAAGGTGAAGGGACGACAACGTTTCAGTCCGTTCTGGACCATTCTCAAGTCGATTGTGAGAGCCAATCGGCTTGAGAATGGTCCAGGACGGACCGAAACGTCGTCGTCCCTTCACCTTCTAGTGTGTGATCTGGTCAACATAGAACTCCAAAATTAACACCATGGCCACACATCGGAATAACTCCGTCAGGAAATGCCGTATTGACAAACGGCTGGATAAATTGAGGGAACATAGACAAAAGATTCTTCTGAACGTAAAATACATCCCTTTGTGAGTTTCCAGTCTTGAGCATCCTATCCCTGTATACTTAAAGAAACTCTGCTTAAAGAAACATAACCCAAAACTAGAAAATATTCAAAAGATATGCAACAAGTTTGCTTCCTGAGCCATGACTGAGAAAACCGGATCTCACTACACAGGATGAAAGTAGGAATAGAGCAGGTATGAGATAGCGACCGTTGGAGTGCCTTGACATTAGTCAACAAATAGAACTGCAGGAACGTGAATAAATTTCAGTAAAAATTTGTTATCATATTGTTTTCATGTGGCACTGGAATGTTCTTAAATGCAAGATGGCCGTTTGGCACAACAGTGACGACAGCTTTGAGAGTTACGTGACCATTGGAACATAGTATTTGGTGATGCATAATCGAGGGATTGGTCTGCATTTGCCACTTGATGATCTGAAGTCATAGAAGAAGATGCTCTGCCCATCACTTTTCACCGAACTGGAATCCACGAAACGTGCTAAATCAAGTAAGAGAGCAGTAGCAATCTCTGATTGGGAAGACGAGTGTTTGGGGTACTTCTTACTGCAGCCCAGGAGCATCGTTACAGACAGTTGGACAAGAGGTCAGAGTAGCTGATAGTGAAGATGACTGTAGTAAGAGTGATGCTAAGTGGATAGACACTTTGGTAGCAGTCCGGATCTTTAGGGTACATTCTGAAGACTCGACAGCAGCGGAGACGACATAGTAAACACAAGAGAGAACAAATTGAAGTAGTGGTGGAACAAATGACTCGCATTCGTGCCCCCTCACTTGGGTAAGGGAACACGAAGATGACCAAAGGTCATGTTCCGCACAGGTGGCGGATCGCACAGGTTGCGATCGCACAGGATCATCGATCCGCACAGTACAATACACAATACAATTTTATTTAGGTAAGGTACATACATACAATAGATATTTACAAGGATTGTTTAACTTATAGGTATAGCTAGTACATACAATGCCTAAAGCCACTATTACGCAAAAGGGTTTCGGGCCACAGGTTGCGGATCGGTGATCTGTGCCAGCAACGTTACCTCGAGAACATTTACATTTACATGTGGGACACAATTCAAGGAACTCGTTTTCTCACCAGCCAAGAGGACCATCTCACCACGGATTGGTGAAAGCGGGAGCTGAGGACAGCAAATGATTACATTAGATAATCTCAGTATTCGTGCAGCGTGTGGAGACAATGGAGGCTATTCCAGCTCAGTATTTTCGTGACTTGTAATCAGCTGGCCAGCAATTATTCTTGCACTTCCATTGTTTGCAGTGAATGTTATAATTTCTATTTTGTCTCACCTGAGACATCCATTATACGGGAATTTCTTTACTTATATATCTATTCTTGTTGTGTTTATGCTTGAACTTATATTTGTGTTTTTTTGGGGGGGGGGTTGTCGGCAGTAACATTGTCAGACGAGTAACAGAGTGGAGAAATGTAATTATTTGTGTTGTTTAAATCCAATGTAATCCATTTTGTAACCTTGCGTTAGTTCTGGGGATTAACGTCCTAATAGCCCATTCCCAGACAAGGTACAGTGTCATTATAGAGCAGCCACTAAGCAAGGAGTAACCATGAGTGTGAATTCATGACAAAGATTGAAGGGTTATATAATATATAACATATATAGAAGGGTTAAATATATAGAAGGGTTACAATATATAGAAGGGTTATATAATATATAATATATATTTAATCGCTCATTACGAGGATTAAAGGTAAGATTGTCAATGATGTAGCAAATCAGCGCATGATTTAAACATGATTTTAATACGGCATTAGGTACTGCACCTCATATCTTACCAGTGAGTGAATAATACTCATGTCAGTGAATAAGTAGTGTCCTCAGATGAGGGGGTCAGAGTGAAGAAAATCACCTTGTTAGGAAAAGATTAAAAGTGCCCCAAGCATTTATTTGGAGAATAGGGGAATATTCCCATCATTGGAGCGCTGTACGCTATATGAACCTCAAATTATATCTTTGTGAATTCCTCATTATTAGACAACATACAAGATTCTAAGGCGAATTGACCAATTAGATAATGAAGCCATATTCTACGTTAGGACCGAACAGACATAATTGGAAACTGGTGACACAAATGAATCAGAAACGTCAGATAAAAGTTGTACAGTTTAGGTGAAAAATAAATGAATCGGACTTGAAAAGGAAATGGTCGAGGCCAATTCGATACACAATTTTACATATAAATTTGATAAGAAAAGACCAGCCCGTCCTCCAAACAAAGACCCAAAAGTTATTCCAAGCACCCGCCAAACCCCCTGTTTATGAATGAAAAACGGTTTACACACGACTCACAACTGTTGACGTTCGAACACTTCCGGAAAAAGTGCTTCACTGACAAATTTTGTTCGAAATTTTGTGTGTTGTTTTTGTTACACAACTCTGTAAATGCTTCACTCACGTACTACAAATACAAATAATCGCCAACAGAACTTAATTACCTAACCTAACCTAACCTAACCTAACCTAACCTAACCTAACCTAACCTAACCGTATGCCTATATATACACAATATGCTAATGTATTATAATATTAATTTATATTTGAGAAAATTCCCGTTTCGAATGAACAGCATGTAAAAATTTATGACTGCGTCTGTGGGGTCGACCGCTGGATGTAATAGGCATGAGTCGAGGACGGGTTACAAAAGACAATGAACACGGTCATAACTTTGAACTACTAAACTCTGAAAGGTGACTCTAAAAGCAGCGTTCCACCATGCAAAGCAGAATCAGGCGAGTACACACAAACACACCTGCAACTGAAAAGGCTTTGATCACGGGCTTGTATTGACCCTGCAGGCACATATATATATATATATATATATATATATATATATATATATATATATATATATATATATATATATATATATATATATATATATATTTATATATATATATATATATATATATATATATATATATATATATATATATATATATATGTGTATATATATATATATATATATATATATATATATATATATAGGGGGGTACCACCACTGGTGTAATTATAGGGACCCACAGCCTCAGAGAAGGGAACACAGAGCACTCAGGGAAAAACTTGACATTTAACTCTGAATACGAAAGAGTGTTCACTTCTCCTACCACCCCCCTTTTTTTTTATTATGATGTACACTTTATTATGCAAGGTTATACAGTTACATATCTGATTTTATACAAAAAATGAACATTAAGAGGACACAAGAAAAAGTTCGCTTCCTAGAGGCTGTAGATTTCCTCGAACTCCTCCGACGCCGGGCAGGAACCGAGGATGCAGCGGGCATTTCCCCTCTGGATCGCGACACTGAGGCGCTGAAAGAGAAAACTTGCTGCTCTAGGGTCTCTTGTGGTGTCAATGAGCTTGGAACCAAGATCCTTATATATAACCAAGATATATATATATATATATATATATATATATATATATATATGTCGTACCTAATAGCCAGAACGCACTTCTCAGCCTACTATTCAAGGCCCGATTTGCCTAATAAGCCAAGTTTTCATGAATTAATGTTTTTTCGTCTACCTAACCTACCTAACCTAACCTAACCTAGCTTTTTTTGGCTACCTAACCTAACCTTACCTATAAATATAGGTTAGGTTAGGTTAGGTAGGGTTGGTTAGGTTCGGTCATATATCTACGTTAATTTTAACTCCAATAAAAAAAAATTGACCTCATACATAGAGAAAAGGGTTGCTTTATCATTTCATAAGAAAAAAATTATAGTAAATATATTAATTCAGGAAAACTTGGCTTATTAGGCAAATCGGGCCTTGAATAGTAGGCTGAGAAGCGAGTTCTGGCTACTAGGTACGACATATATATATATATATATATATATATATATATATATATATATATATATATATATATATATATATATATATATATATGCACGATGAAAAATAACAGCGAACTGCTCTTAAAAAATATTAAAGGATGTTGTGAAGAGTTCACGAAAAAGATTTAGAGAAATATTCTGAACCACTAAGCAATGGGAGTTGTCAAAACTAGTCTAAATGAACAAGTAAACAACTACACTTATCAGAACTACAAGACAGAACCATGGAAAATAACTTGTTGCCAGAATCAGTAAACTGTAAAAAAAAACAGTTGCCAGAACAGTTTCAAAGAACAATCTATGAATACCAGAACACACTGAAGTGTTGTAAAATGATGCTTGTATGCACCTGCCTTACATTTGACTCACCTTTTCAATTAATCCACCGATAACTTCATTCAATACAACAACAACAAATACAAATATTTATTCAGGTAAAGTACATACATACAATGTGAGATACAAAAAAAAATGATAGATTTATAGATAGAGCTAGTACATACAATGCCTAAAGCCACTATTACGCAAAGCATTCATAAATGATTGTGCATTGTTTGGAGATGGAAGAGGATTTAGCCAATAGCCTGCCGGTAATAATGTTTAACTTCACATTTGACATGGAATAGAAAAGATAGCTATGAGGTGGAACTGTTTCAGTATTCATGAAAAGGGACTAACCAGACACCAAGAATCCTACACAAATCCTTGGCAATCTAAAATTGATGTGGCAATTTCGCTTCCACACATACGCTCTAATCCTTGTGATCAGACCTTTTCGCAAGAATCAGGTCAGAAATATATTCTGATTCCCAAAGCTAGATTGTCCCCCAGTATACATTATTATAAAAACCTACATCAATCTTAAAACAGCTTAAACTGCTACAGCAGGATGATGAAGGATATTTTGTAACAATATACCACGTCCCATTCATATGGTGTCCCAGAGAAGTTCAATTTAAAGAAAATAGAAACTTGTATTTCGCCAGGTGACTTGTATATCATAAGGGGACTTGCTGTTATATCACAAGGGGGGATTGGTATACCAATCACAAGGGGACTGGTATATCAGTCTCAAGGAAACTGGTATATACCTGCATATAAATACGCTGTGATCTTTCATAGAGCCTTGTTTATACATTGTTCGTGTTGAAAGATATGTTGTTGTCTTGCCTATATATTGAGATTGCTGGAGCAAACATCCCCGTCCCCCTAAAGATTATAAAGGCACTAACAACATTCGAATGTGATGAGAGAGTAAAAAATTACCAAATCCTTCCAATCAATTGAACTCTTCTTCACAAATATCTTTTGAATGACCCACCAAATGAAGGAAAGAGTCCTGAAAGACTTTGTTCACTGAAACGTGACTCCACTACCACACTGACCACATGATAACATTCAGCTTTTATTACCAGAGCTGAAATGCAATCCTAGGGACTCTTAGCCCCGACGATCTCAAAACGACAACATTTCTAACAAAGAGCTAGACAGTGCACAAACAACTAAGCTCTATCAAAGGTCACATCTTATTTACAAACACTCAGACTATCACCAGACATATATCCTGACCAACAACACTGGAAAGGGCGTCGGATACCTTAGCAATAGAAGATTAGACATAGCGGAGGTACTACATATCAAACGCATCATCTATCATCAGGTAGCTTTCACTACGGTACATCGCCGAGACTCAGACATAACTTCTACCTTGTGTACTGTTTCCTGTCGACCTCGACTATGTAACACGGTACTTCACCTAATCCTTCTTGGTTTATGTAATGTAACTGTAACACTTTGACTATTTATCTAGTGTTCCTCTGCCTCCGTAGATGTTGTAGAGAGTTTCGACGACACGTGTCTTTCAACGACACGTGTCTACAGGTGTCTTTCAACGACACGTGTCTACAGGTGTCTTTCAACGACACGTGTCAGCTCCGATAACGTTATAAAATCACCTTTGGCACAGTTCAATTTTCCATTTTCAAGCCATTGAAGAACTTATTATATATTGAGAAGCTTTGTACTTGAATCATTGATTTAACCCTCGTGGTCATATTCAATAAAACATTGAGTATACGTAACTTTTGCTAAATACATATTTTAAACATTTTTTCAAATAGCTAATATAATAGTTTAAACTACAATTAAGTTTATGTATGTCATATACACAGTCTATCCGTCAATTAATTTATTCAAAAACCAATTTAGTATCGAAATGAAAAACCAGAGTTCGGCCCGTTTGATATCTCTATCAAACGACGAATGTTCCAAAATGACTCAAAAATGCTCAGAAAATTAGAACGGCTGGTTTGTAATTACATGAAAAAAAGCCATCACCTAGCCAAAAAGCCATCAGCTAGCCATAAGCTAGCATCAGATGCATATACCTAGCAGGCCAATCTGGTAAATTTTTGAATAACCGAAAACTGGTTTGCTACGAGAAGGGGGGGGGAGGAGGAGGGCAACTCTTCAAACCTATACATCACCGCAGTTCCTTCCTTTCTGTTTCAGTCTATTGATCATCATTCATCTAACAGGTTAGGGGGGAAATACTGATGACATGTATTCATCCGTATTTTCTTTTCTTATTTTTCTATCGTGTTTCGAAGTGTTTGACATCTCGGTACATAAAATATTTTATTATAACTTAAGATGACAGTTATGAAGAAATAGGATTTAATTTGAACATATTATTTTAAAAGACTGGGGATGTTTTGGGGGGATTTAATCATCGGGGATTTATTCAACTTCTCAGCTTATATACACTGAGAGTTTATTTCAGTCATGGACTATCTCACAGGAAAAAGAATACAGTGCTGGCTGCTCTATAAGCTGACCCCCTTAATAATCTTCTGGTAGGCTTAGCCCCAACGTGATATATATATATATATATATATATATATATATATATATATATATATATATATATATATATATATATATATATATATATATATATATATATATATATATACGCCGAGAGATATACCCCATTTCTTGGTGTACTATACACTGAGTATACTTTAGTGCTGGAATATGCTCAAGATTAGAGTATACTGACTGGTTGATCAATAAGCTATTGTGGTGGCCTTAATAACCCCTCAGAAGGGTGATAACCTTTGAGGTTTTCTGGTTAATATTCAACCAGAAAACTTCTCAATAAATGCACAAAGAAGGTTTATTAATGGTTTGGTTATTGTTCACTGACTAAAATATACGTGTTGGTTGTGTAGTTACTATTTGATTGTATTTACTAATAGTGCCTGCAGGATCGAACTCTTAGCTCTTGGCTCCCGCCTTCCAAACCGTCGGTTGTTTAATACACTGACTCCCGACTTGTTTTTATGTCATATCTACTACATCTCTCTCTGTCTCTCTGTCTCTGTCTCTCTCTCTTTCTCTCTCTCTCTCTCTCTCTCTCTCTCTCTCTCTCTCTCTCTCTCTCTCTCTCTCTCTCTCTCTCTCTCTCTCTCTCTCTCTCTCTCTCTCTCTCTCTCTGTGTCTCTCTCTGTCTCTGTCTCTGTCTCTGTGTCTCTCTCTCTCTCTCTCTCTCTCTCTCTCTCTCTCTCTCTCTCTCTCTCTCTCTCTCTCCCTCTCCCTCTCTCTCTCACTCAAAAATCCCCAGGAAGCAGCCCGTAACAGCTATTTAACTCCCAGGTATCTATTTATTGCTTAGTAAACAGAGGCATCAGGTGAAATAAACTTTGCACATTTGTTTCCGTCTCGGCCGAAAAATGAGCCCGGGTCCGTGGACTGTGAATCGCAGTGTGCGTGTGCGTGTGTGTACTCACCTATTTGTATTCACCTATTTGTCTTGCGGGGGTGGAGCTCTGGCTCTTTGGTCCCGCCTTTTAACTGTCAATCAACTGGTGTACAGGTTCCTGAGCCTACTGGGCTCTTATTATATCTACACTTGAAACTGTGTATGGAGTCAGCCTCCACCACATCACTTCATAATGCAACCACTCTGACATTAAAAAAGTTCTTTCTAATATCTCTGTGGCTCATTTGGGCACTCAATTTTCCCCTGTGTCTCCTGGTGCGTGTGCCCCTTGTGATAAATAGCCTGTCTTTATTTACCCTATCAATTCCTTTGAGAATGTCTCTTCTGTCTTCCAGCGACGTGAGGTTCAACTCCCGTAGTCACTCCTCGTAGCTTATGCCTCTCAGCTCGGGTACTAGTCTGGTGGCAAACCTTTGAACCTTCTCCAATTTAGTCTTATGTTTGACGAGATATGGACTCCATGCTGTAGCCGCATACTCCAGAATTGGTCTGACATATGTGGCATACAAAGTTCTGAATTGTTCCTTACACAAGTTTCTAAATGCCGGTCTTATGTTAGCCAACTTGGCGTATGCTGCTGGTGTTATCCTCTTGGTATGGGCTTCAGGAGACAGGTCTGGCGTGATATCAACCCCCAAGTCTTTCTCTCTCTCTCTCTGACCCTTGAAGAATCTCATCTCCCAAATGATACGGTGTATCTGGCCTCCTGCTCCCTACACTTATCTTCATTACATTATATTTGGTTGGGTTAAACTCTAACAACCATTTGTTCGACCATTCCTTCAGTTTGTCTAGGTCTTCTTGAAGCCTCAAGCAGTCCAACTCTGTCTTAATCCTTCTCATAATTTTGGCATCGTCAGCAAACATTGAGAGGAATGAGTCTATACCCTCTGGGAGATCATTTACGTATATCAGAAACAGGATAGGTCCGAGTACAGAGCCCCGTGGGACTCCACTGGTGACTTCACGCCAATCTGAGGTCTAACCCCTCACTGTAACTCTCTGCTTAATATTGCTTAGGTACTCTCTTATACACTGGAATACCTTACCAGTTACACCTGCCTGTCTCTCCAACTTATGTACCAGCCTCTTATGGGTACTGTGTCAAAGGTTTTACGACAGTCCAAGAAAATGCAGTCCGCCCAGCCTTCTCTTTCTTGCTTCTTCTTTGTCATCTGGTCGTAGAATTCTATTAAGCCTGTAAGACAAGATTTACCCTCCCTGAACCCATGTTGGCGATATGTCGCGAAGTCCCTTTTCTCCAGATATGTTTTTTCCCACGATCTCCTCCGTCACCTTGCATGCTATACAAGTCAAGGACACTGGCCTGTAGTTTAGTGCCTCTTCTCTGTCACCCTTTTTGTATATTTTGTATAATGTATGCCATATTAGCCGTCTTCCATATTTCTGGTAGGTCTCTTGTCTCCAGTGGCCTACTATACACTATGGAAAGTGGCAAGCAAAGTGCTTCTGGACACTCTTTAAATACCCATGGTGAGATCTCGTATGGGCCAACAGCCTTTCTGACATCCAGATCCAACAGGTGTCTCTTGACCTCTTCTCTCGTAATTTCGAACCCTGCCATGGTCGCCTGGTTTACTGCCCCCTCTCCTAGCACAGTGACCTCACCTATTGTGAAGACCTCTTGGAACCTCTTGTTGACTTCTTCACACACCTCTTTGTCATTCTCTGTATACATGTTCTCGCCAAGATTGAGTGTGTGTGTGTGTGTGTGTGTGTGTGTGTGTGTGTGTGTGTGTGTGTGTGTGTGTGTGTGTGTGTGTGTGTGTGTAAATATTCACAAGGAAAGAAATTTATATCCCTGGAGCCGTCATGAATTAATCCATTATCAGAGACTACACTGTAGTTAAAGAGACAAATTTGGTAATAAACTCTTACAAGGCCAGACAGATTAAGCAATACAAACATAAATTATTTGTAATATGACATGACTGCTTGAACCATTTCATATATCTAGTCTGAACTCTCTTATTCAGATTACACTCTTCACTGATTTTAATGCAACAGGATTAAATTGTATATATTTTTCCAGTAATAAATTTGCATGCATCAACTTTCTGAGAATTAATCCCCCGGTGTCGATTTACGAGTAGGATTTTTTGTCTGCTAAACTATTGAAATATAATTTGCCAGTTCCTGAACTGAAAAAAAATTATTGACTCAAGTTCTATTTTAATAATGAATACAATTATTTAACAATTTAAATAACGATGTATACCCATCTTTTTTCTGCAATCCTAAGTAATGTAATTAACCCAATTCCTTAAAACGAAACCATTAAGTTGAATTAAGTTTCTCCTCTAAATGCTATGTGTGTTAGTGGCTTTACAAGATTGCAAGAACACCCTTGTTATGTACTAAAACCCAATGTATCTTCTTGAACATAAATAAATATATAAATAAATATATAGGGTGTTAATATTAAAACGTATAGAAATGTTTTCCGTTCTTTACCAACTTATATTTAAGAAACCTCACAGGAAAAATTAAAATTATATATATATATATATATATATATATATATATATATATATATATATATATATATATATATATATATATATATATATATATATATATTTATATTCATATTATATATATTCATATATTGATGATTTGGTTAATAATTTACACTTTAGTTTCAACTTTTCTCTTTAGAGAAAACTAGCTAATGTTAGATCATCTGAACAACTCTATTTATCACTCTCCGATACAGTAAAATATTTAGCGATGTCCGCAGCGTTTCAGAAATATTCGTAATAACAAAAAGTAGTGAACTTTTGAAGAAAAAAATTAGTAACCCAGTAGTGACATAGTTGTACAGATTCTCATTGAAATTCCATTGAGAATCACACGGAAAATTTCAATTTTAAATATTCTAGCAACTAGGAGCATCGGAGCTTATTATTTCGTAATTTTTAGGAAGGATATTTGCATAGATAGTAACATTGACTGTTTCAAAAATCACGATGACAAAGTCAAAGATAGCTTTGCTTCGGGTCTTTGTTTAAGACCATTACGTCTGTGTAGTCCCAGGTATTTTGATAGTGAAATAGATACAATTAAGGTTTAACTTATATAAGGACATTCAAGGTGATTCAGTAATAAGGCCTTAAAAATACGCAAGGAAAATTTATCTAAACTTCCTGCTCACACTAGATATGTAAATCAGCAACTGAACATAGTAATTCCACAGTCTTGTGAGCCTGGCACTTCCCAGACCCTAATTATCACAGGATAACTCAGTGTTTAATTGCCTGAACAAGACCAGTAATACACAGAGAGTAATCACACTAACGTGACTGCATCAATGACAAAAACCATAGGAGCAGTGATGAGGGTTCAAATCTATGCGTGTGTGTTCCCAGGCACACGCCCCAGACAACCAGTCCACGACATGGTAATATAATTATGACATAATCATCATGTCTATGACATAATCATCATGTCTGTCCCAAATAAATCACTGCTAAGGATCTTAACTGTTCACAGAATATCCGGCAGGGGCTGTGCCATAGTTTACACCGGGAAGACAGGTGGGTACGTGAAGATAAGAATGACAGAACACAAAAGCTCTGCCACATATTGGCATGAAAGCTCTGCCTTTTCCAAACATGTTAATGAACTGACTTTTTTCAACATTTGCGTCCCCTCAGAAGTATAATTCTACAAGGAAAATATATTGGCTTTGTCACAGAGCAACACACACGCACCTTGTATCATATATAATATATATATATATATGTATATATATATTGGATATATAATAATATATTATATATCCAATATTTTTACAAGATTTTGCAAGTGTGTGTGTGTGTATATATATAACAAAAGGGCAAAGCGTAGTACCATTAACAACGTTAACAAGAGTACTATAAAGCAGCACTCACACTAAACCTTAATCAATCAGGATAAGGAACATTAATCAATGTAATCAGGAACATTATGAAACAATCAAACTTCTGTCTGACCCTCAAACAAAACACATGATGCGAAAAGCTCAAGAAAAAAAAATACACAAAACAACAGCTAAAATAGAGCAAGAAATAGAAATAACAGACAGAACAAGTAACCATTACCATTAAAAAAAAGCAGCAAGAACTCTCCAAGTCGGGTAAAACAGCAATAAAAGACACCCCAAAAGCCCTGCCCGGGGCCAGTGGGTTAGCCAGACTCGCACTCCAGCCCGTCGTTATCCCTCCTTCATACAGAGTAATCAATAATCCAGGTACTGTGCACCACACCACTCTTACCTGGCACGTACAGGGCTCTCACCTGGACCTCACCGCTCTCGCCTGGCCCTTGCAGCTCTCATCTAGTACTCACATGACTCTTATATGGCTCTCATATTTCACCTCTCTCTCAGCCCTGGCTTGGCTTGATCACAACTCCCAGTGCTCTTAGCGCACTCTCGCCTGGCGATCACATTTTCGAAGTGGCTTCTGGTTGACTCTCGACCTGTCTAGCTCTGACTAAACTGACCTGGACCTGTCCATGCTAACCTGGACCTGTTCATACTGACCTGGACCTGTCCATACTAACCTGGACCTGTTCATACTGACCTGGACCTGTCCATACTAACCTGGACCTGTTCATACTGACCTGGACCTGTCCATACTAACCCTGACCTGCCCATAATGACCTGGTTATCGCCAGTTTCACAGGGACATGCCACCTCGATCCTCTGGCAATGTTTGCCTTGTTAAAGACTAAAACAAACAGTACCTACATTGTCCAATAAAGCAAATTTAAAAATCGCCAGCACCTACAATTTATTTAGTAGAAACATGACAACAGTGGATTGTTGAAACATTTGACTACTGTTTCAACGAAAACTAAAATACAATATGTATTGTATAATCTCTAAATAACAATGGATTATTGAAACGTTAGTAGCAAATCAGTTTAAAATATTGATATAATCATCTATAATTTCCGATATGATATTAAACCACTCAGAATTTTTTTTAGAAGGTGCACAATATAATGAAATTCAAGATTACACGTTAAGCAAACCCAACTAACTATCAATAGCCAGCTAACACCAAGTTGCCCTCTGCCACCTTCGAGAACACAACGAAACATGAAACATACTTCCCCCAGCCATTGAAACAGGAGAGAGGAAGGCTGCAGTGGGCCTATTGGCCCACAATGAGGTGCTTCACCTCAATCCCTGTACCTTTCCAGCGTCAGGCCATAATAAGACTGTAAATTAACTTTGGAGAGCAAAATGTTCCACATCTTCGTCAATAAAAGAAAAATTTAAAGAAAATTGGGTGTGTCCAAGTGTGTGTGTAAACTACCGAAAAAGAGCTTGAACATTGTGAAATTCAGTAAACCTGTTATACCTTGATTATTTGAGTATATTTATTGTTAAGAGTATACTGTGAAAGATAGGGACTAAAAAAAAGAGACGTATATAAAGAGAGAAGAGAGTGAGAAAAACCTACAAATCCCTACCCGTCTACCAAACAAAGGTTGAAAGGAGAGTCAACAGAGGAGAGCGAATGGGGGGGGGAGCGAGAGACAGCACGATGGAAACGAGGGAGAGGCAGGGAGTGAGGAAGGAGGATAGAAGGGATATGGAGAAGAGGGATCAAAGGGGGGATGATAAAGAAGAGGGTTAAGGGGGAGATTGAAACTAGGATAGAAGGGGAATGGAGATAGTGAATAGCAATGGATGGAGATGGGAAACAGGATATAATGGAGAAGGGAAAGAAGATAGGATAGAAATGGGGAAGTGGAAGGGATGGTGGAGGAGAAAATGGTGGAAGGGAAGATAAAACTAGGGAGATTGAAAATATTTATAGACGAACAATATTAGGAAAAGGGGAGGGAAGAGGGTAGTAAAATAGCGGAAAGAAAGAATAGCATGAATAGGAGAAAATGAGAAGATTGGACAAAGGGGAGACCCGGAAGTAAAAAGGACAAAAAAGACAAGAAATCAGCTAAATCTGCCTGGATATAAACAGGGCAGGAAGAGATTATGATAAAAAAGAAGGAATATATATGAAATGGGACGAAGGAAAAAAGAGGACAAATTTAGACCAAGGAAATGAGAAAGAAGATAAAATGAAGGTAGAGGAAAAAATATGAAAATATCGAAACTGAAATTTGTATAAGAAGGGAATGGAAGTGATGAAAGGAAAGGATAAAATAAAGACAGGGATGACAGGTGTCATGCAGAGCAGGAGGCAGACATGTGTCACGTGTGACACAAGTGTGACATGTGACACATGTGTCACCATGAGGGGACCGTACGACAAGGGGAGGACTCTTATGACACGTGTGGGTACATGACAGGACAGGGAACCCTCAAAGCACACTTGTCATTATGACAAGATTGGGCATCAAAAATCACATCTGCCGCTATGTCACATGTGTCACCCCATGACACATATGCCACCCCAGGACACATGTGCCACCCCAGGACACATGTGCCACCATGCTTGAATAAAAACGTGTTAAAAATGTATTATCACCTCTTATAAAACATTAATCAAATTACAAAAGGTTATATAATAAAGAACTTGTGTAATTATAAAATAAATGGAATTATTAGCTCTTAATTGGCTTATTTCTTGGTTTTTCATTATCTTGATGAACTATATAGAATTCACTCGTCTTGTTTATTTAATTTTGGTTTATACATTTATTCGATTGTAATTATTACTATTATTAACATATAAATAATACTGATAATATTTGTTTAGTTAATTTGGTTAAATGTCAATAGTTTGAGTTCTTTTGAAGCTAGCAAAGATCGATCTGGACTTAATTTGTTTAAATCGATAGAATTGTTTTAATTCTATAACTTTATTATCATCACCAATTAATTTAAAAGATTTTTGAAGTGCTTAAATGACAATATGTTTGGTCGTCAGTCTGTTGCCAAATTGCTTGACATCATTTTTGCATATTTCGGGTAATAAAAGCGTCGATATTTCTCAGTTCTTGCAAGATAAAGCTCTATCTTGGCTCTCTGGTATCGCACCTCTTGATCAGTATAGTTGTTTCTTAAAGGAGGTACTTGTAGAGAACCGACTTGAGAATGGTCCAGGACGAACCGAAACGTCGTCGTCCCTTCACCTTCTAGTGTGTGGTCTGGTCAACATACTTTAGCCACGTTATTGTGACTCGTCGCCTGCACATGTAGAGAAGCCATTACGACTATGTAGCACTTGGAAGGGATGAGGATATAGATTTGGGATGGGACGGGGGGTGAGGATGGAATGGTACCCAACCACTTGGACGGTCGGAGATTGAACGCCGACCTGCATGAAGCGAGACCGTCGCTCTACCGTCCAGCCCAAGGGACATGTAGAAAAGGCAAATGTGTGATTTGTCAGTTTTGAACGGTGGATAGAGTACTTCAACAGACCAGCCACATCTCTTCACTGCTGTGTGCTCGGTGTTGGGTCAAGTACACTGCGCTTCTCACCATATACGCAGTTATCCTTATATTTAATTGTCGTGATAGTTAACATTATTATTTCACTATTATATACCATTTTTCCTACCATTTGTCGTGGGGTTGCGCAGCAAGCTTTCGGTTGTTGCTCCGAGTGATAAAATTGTTTTTAATTAGCTTCTAAATACTCGCTATAAACGATAAAAGTAGAGATAGAAAGAGAAGGTAATACGTGGAAAAGACAAGTAAAAGGATAATAGAGAAAAACATCAATGAGCAATAGAACCCGCAAGAGAGAGCAGTAGAACCGGCAAGAGAGAGAGAGAGAGCAGTAGAACCGACAAGAGAGAGCAGTAGAACCAGCAAGAGAGAGAGTAGTAGAACCAGCAAGAGAGAGAGTAGTAGAACCAGCAAAAGAGGGCAGTAGAACCGACAAGAGAGAGCAGTAGAACCAGCAAGAGAGAGAGTAGTAGAACCAGCAAGAGAGAGCAGTAGAACCAGCAAGAGAGGGCAGTAGAACCAGCAAGAGAGAGAAGTAGAACCAGCAAGAGAGAGCAGTAGAACCAGCAAGAGAGGGCAGTAGAACCAGCAAGAGAGAGAGTAGTAGAACTAGCAAGAGAGAGCAGTAGAACCAGCAAGAGAGGGCAGTAGAACCAGCAAGAGAGAGAGTAGTAGAACCAGCAAGAGAGAGCAGTAGAACCAGCAAGAGAGAGTTATAGAACCAGCAAGAGAGAGTTATAGAACCAGCAAGAGAGAGCAGTAGAACCAGCAAGAGAGAGAGAGAGCAGTAGAACCAGCAAGAGAGAGCAGTAGAACCAGCAAGAGAGAGTTATAGAACCAGCAAGAGAGAGCAGTAGAACCAGCAAGAGAGAGAGCAGTGGAACCAGAAGAGAGGCAGCAGTCGTACTAAAATGAGGGAAGAATGGGAAGCGAGTGAGGGGTAATTCAGAGTAATTAGGTAAGGGGAAGCGAAGAGAACAGACGAGAGGAAACAAGGGAAAATATGCGAGGGGAAAGACAGGACGACATGCTCCAAGAAATTAAATTTTTTGGGGTCCACAAAGGAGAGTTGGCGACACGTTTCCTCGTCTCTCTCTCTGTATTCTCTCTGTTGTGTCCTTACTTGTCGCTGTTTCTTGAATGTTTGGGTTACTTTAATTTTTGTTGGGGAGGAGGATAAGATGCGCTCAGCTTCAAACTGTGTCGTCTTTTGTATTATTGTTTTGTGCTCACGTTAACTACTGTTTTTGAATGTTCAACCCTATCGCCTCTTTTTCTACGCTTTTTTTCCCCATTTTCTCCTCTTTTTTTCTTTAGGCAGACCCCAAGTCTGTCTCTGGACAAAACATTATCAACACCCACCACTCCCCTCCCTCTCCAACATTCCTGTTTTTGAACCCCATAACTACTTTCTATTCCTCCTTTACCATTTTTCATCCACCCACAGTCTCCTGTTCTCTTTTTAACATTAGTCTCTATTCACCCTTTCAACTTCTTTACCCACACACCTACCTCCTATGTTAGCCAGATTTCAATCCTCATCTAAACCTTCTTCTTCAACTTCTTTTAATATAGCCTTGTCCTTCTTCCCTTCAATTCCCCTTCATTTGATGCGTATAACCCACCAATAACAGAATTTTTTGTAAATGTTCTTTGTTGTTCACTTTCGGTATATTCTGATGCCGTCACGGGAAGGAACACTGCAAAGTATTTGTTTCGTATACTCAGGCTGGCAACTCAGCGATATATTAAGCGTACGGTGATACAACGGGTATATTTGACCTTTGATATATCCCACTGAATCCCTGGAATGCAATATGTTGGGTCCAAATCCACTTAACATGCCCGGAATGAGAGACGGGCTAGTTGAAGTAGCCTATAAATTGCAAAACGGCCTCCGAAGTTGTTAAATGAGTGCAGATACAATGTGGCTGACGCAAACAGCAACACACACGTGCATATCTGATATAAAACTCGCACGGTCAAGATTCTCCACACACCCAAGATTCACCACACATCCAAGATTCACCACAAACCCAAGCTTCAGCACACTGTCTCCCAGTACAGTTGGGTTTGTTCTTGACTCAAATCGGAGATTCCGGGTTCGATTCTCGGGGGAAGACGTAAGACACGTTGCCTTTCACATAATGCGTCTGTTCACATAACAGTAAATAGGTACAGAGACAGAGGAGTTAGGCAACTGTTGTAGTTTGACCTTGGGGGGCGGGGGAAGGAACCTAAATACAATTAATATTGTATATAATATATATATATATATATATATATATATATATATATATATATATATATATATATATATATATATATATATATATATATATATATATTCTTCAATAGGCTTCGTGTCCCCGACAAAACAAATTATGTAGAATAGCAATAAAATCGAGTCTGATTACTTACCACAAAAACTCTCTAACACGAAAATACAACATTGTAAATCTAAATTTGGAAAAAATTCATTAATATTTAGATAATACTAAATTCTTCATGCGTGGCCAGTGAACCATGTCACTGGCCACGCATGGAGAAATGCTGCAGTCCAGGTTCGAACCCCACACAACGTTGCTGGCCGAAACAAACATTAATTAATATCGTGTAAGCCTAAAATAGACTATGACGTCACGAGAGCCCGGGGAAAAGGTGGCACTAAATAGAATATTAGAAATGGAGAAAATGAAACCGGTTAAGATGTAAAAAATTGTGAAAAGGGGATGTGAGGGGTGTTGTCATGGGGGAGAAGGGGAGAGGAAGGGGAGAAATCTTCATAGGTGTATGTACTCACCTAGTTGTGTTTGCGGGGGTTGAGCTCTGGCTCTTTGGTCCGTGTGTTGTATTTATCTGTTTGTACGGAAAGGGTCAAACAGCAGCGGCTGTTAATCTCCAGGTTAGATGGTACAAGGGGATACATGCATTCAGTTTCTTGGTGTGTACGCATGTTGTGGCGAATGACCTTGGGTGTGTGTGTGTATGTGTGATTACTTCAGACACACACACACACACACACACACATATATACACACTGGGGCGCTGGTGGCTGAGTGGGCAGCACGCTGGACACGTAATCCTGTGGACCGGAGCTCGATTCCCGGCGCCGGTGAGAAACAAAATGGGCAGAGTTTCTTTCACCCCTGATGACCCTGTTACCTAGCAGTAAATAGGTACCTGGGAGTTAGATAGCTGTTACGGCTGTTAGACAGCTGCTTCCTGTGTGTGTGTGTGTGTATGTGTGTGTGTGTGTGTGTGTGTGTGTGTGTGTGGAAAAAGAGTTAGTAGTTAGTAACAGATGATTGACAGTTGAGAGGCGGGCCGAAAGAGCAGAACTCAAACTCCGCAAGCACAACTAGGGGAATACAACTAGGTGAATACACACTGCATTTCTCACCTTAACACATTCCATCTCTTAATTGCCCTCATTTCTAACTCAGAAAATTTAATCCTTTGATAAATCAGTTTATTAGTATTTTTAATGAATTCTTAATAAGATTCTCTGTGTTTTAATTGCAAGGCGAGAACCTCACTATTTTCCCACTCCGTTCAGACTCTGAACTATAATTTCTCACATCATTCTCACATCATTTAGTAGATTTTTATTTAGCTAATTCTATCTATATTGATTTTAGAGTTATTTTTCAACGAAGAAAATATATTTTCTGATTCATCTACGCTATTTAAATTTTCAAAGATGTATATGATATATATATATATATATATATATATATATATATATATATATATATATATATATATATATATATATATATATATATATATATATATATATCTCACATATATATATATATATATATATATATCACATACACCTTCCCTTCAGCCCAGCGACCTGCAACAGGAGATTAGCTGAGAGAGGCCATGAATTAGCTGTCCCAAGACCGTGTATTTCCCCAATATCAGCATTTTTTAAAGACAGGTATCACTCTCCTCCCCCCCACCCCTCCTTCCCCACCTTGTCCCATCCTATTACCTGCATCGTGTAATGCTGGGAACGGAGCTGCCAGCCGAGCCACTCCTAATTACCCGATCCACTCCGGATTACCCGATCCTCTCCTAATTACCCGATCCGTTCCAGAGCTAATTATTAGGGTCATCCCCATCCGTGGCGTATTGCTCCTTAGCCTGTTAGGTACCTAAAGTCCGAGCGATGAGGGAAGAGGGGAGAGAGAAGACTGGGGATGAAATGGAGGAAAGAGCTATGGACGAAAGAAGAATTAGGAATTAGGAATGAGAGAGATTGTGAGTGTGTATGTACTCAACTAGTTATCGACACCTAGTTGGTGTTGGTACTTGCAGGGTACAGCGTCAGCCTCTGAGCTCTGCCTCTCATACTTTAGTTGGTAATTGCAGTTACTTCCTTGAAGTAGTCTAGACTTGCATCAGTCCACAATACTTGTCAATACGGTAAATACCTTAATTAAGAAGTAAATTGCAAATAAACTCAAAATAAAAGTGAAATGTATTGAGGTTAAATTATAAATATAAAGTGTCAGTTGACGGATATTGGTGCTCGGGCGACGCCTGCCCGACCAAATGAGTGCCCGACCAGACGACTGCCCGACCAGACGACTGTCTGACCCGACGACTGCCCGACCCGACGACTGCCCAAACAGACATAAACACAACGTGTAGGGGATGATGTACGTGAACACGTTGCTCTGGCTGCATGGTAAACTGCTCTAACTTGCGTCATGTATTTATTGTATTTCGTTGTGTTTACCGTAGTAAAGAAGTGTTCTTAGCTTCAAGCCTGGAGGAAGGCCGCAGCTCACAACATTACTGACCTGCCAAGTAACACCGCACCAACGCTGGGATATAAATATTAAGCTGACACAGGATCAATGTTTAATATCGACCAAAGCAAGAACAAAGACTAGGGCGGGGAATTGCTGGCGCAGGAACATGGGTGGATGCTGAAGAAAATTTATATATATTTGTAAATAAATAAATAAACAGTTAAGCGAAACAACAACGCCATTATCATTGTCTTTATTGGGTATAGGGGTCGTAGTACGCCTTACTCCTACTAGTTTTCCCTGTAAAATGACTCGTCAGTCGGCTATCTTGAGGTTATCTTGAGATGATTTCGGGGCTCTTTAGTGTCCCCGCGGCCCGGTCCTCGACCAGGCCTCCACCCCCAGGAAGCAGCCCGTGACTAACTCCCAGGTACCTATTTTACTGCTAGGTAACCAGGGCATAGAGTGAAAGAAACTCTGCTCATTGTTTCTCGCCGGCGCCTGGGATCGAACCCAGGACCACAGAATCACAAGTCCAGCGTGCTGTCCGCTCGGCCGACCGGCTCCCTCCTCGACTCTCCTGGCTAACTACCAGGTACTCAATTACTGCTGGCCGAACAGCGAGAACGGTTAAGAATATTCACATAAGACATGTTCCTGCTGCACTTATTTAAGTGAAATAGATATACATTACCTACGTTGTTAATAGTGAATTAACTCTTTAAATATATGACTACCATGTACATACAAATAATTTATGAATACCTGTAGTTTGTAGAAGCCGAACGTATCTTGAAACCGCTCGTAATTTTATTCTCAATCACATCCAATACTTATAAATTCACTTATCTAAATTTCGTCAAAGTTACACAACTTATGTACTGATTGTTAATTGACGTCAATGAGGTGATGATGCTATATCATCACTTATAGATTCATCCTACATGTTGCCTTTCGTAATTCGTTGGCGACACTAACGAGAGCTGGCTGGCGTTAAAATACAAAATAAACTAGTTTGGAAGGTCGTTTCTCTGTGACGCATGATAGTTGATTGACGCTTCGTCTCCCAAAAACCTATCTCAACACCAGGATAGAAACCTATTTATCCTGGTGACAATTATCGGAAAAACCTAATCTATTAGTATTTATTGCGAAGAATATCATTCACATATATATATATATATATATATATATATATATATATATATATGTCGTACCTAGTAGCCAGAACGCACTTCTCAGCCAACTATGCAAGGCCCGATTTGCCTAATAAGCCAAGTTTTCCTGAATTTATATATTTTCTCTAATTTTTTCTTATGAAATGATAAAGCTACCCATTTCATTATGTATAAGGTCAATTTTTTTTATTGGAGTTAAAATTAATGTAGATATATGACCGAACCTAACCAACCCTACCTAACCTAACCTAACCTATCTTTATAGGTTAGGTTAGGTTAGGTAGCCGAAATATATATATATATATATATATATATATATATATATATATATATATATATATATATAAATAAAATAAAAATATATATATGTGTACGTACAAAAGAATGGGGGTGGTAGGAGAAGATAATATTAGTGTTCAGTGAGAAACCACAAGGTCTTCTCTGAATACTTTTCATTTTCTTCTCCGAGGCTATGGGTCCCCACATTGGCACCAGAGGTGGTACCCTCACAAACTTTTATATATATATATATATATATATATATATATATATATATATATATATATATATATATATATATATATATATATTTCCTTAAGCACATTCGTATTTAATAATATATTAAAGAAGAATGAAGAAGGATCTTCAGACCCTTTTGAAGATGTATTATTAAATACGAAAGTCCTAATGGAAATTCCTGTCTTGATCCTTCCTACGTGGTATATAAATATATATAGGGAATAAAGATCATTCAGAATTCAGAGACAAACTTGCCGTTTGACAGTAAATATGTATAGGTGCTGTTATGAATGACAAAACTCTTCACTTTTCTCCCTTTCCCTTAAACTCCTTGCTTCCTGTGTCGACATCAACGCGGAGTCCTAAATTTCATCCTTCGTGTAAAATGTAGAAACATCAAATCAAACCAACATAAACATATATAGCCTCAAAACAAAACAAAATCTGCAAAAGTCTATAACTCTGCAAAAAATAGCTTGACATGGCATAGAGTGAAAACAAGCCCTAACAGACGAGGCAGCAGTTAAATGGAACCAGCGCCGGAAACGATCTCCTTTACCAGTGCCAGAGGGAAGGGGGCGATGGGGTAAGGGGGGTGGAGTGCCATTACCACAGGAGAGCTGACTCTGCCCACCAATTAGCCCTCATCCGCTGCCCCTACACACACTTCCCTTCCTTCACCAGACCTCCCAACACTGGATAGTAAAAAAAATTTTTATTCCCACACTTCATTATCCTCTCCATTCTCAGTTAAGCTGACATCTCTCACATCTCTCATGTCTCCCACTTCCTCACAGCTATCTCTCACATCCTCTCTCATTCCTCCTCTTTTTCACTATCACCCACTCATTGCACAATACAGTGAAGCCCAGGAGCTGGGGGATTAATCCTTGCTCGTCCTGCAAGGCAAACTAACACCCGGATTGGCAGATACTTTAGCAAAATACAAACTCATATAATTTAAACATAGACAAATTATTTAGTAAACAAAGACTGATATAAAGCTAGAAAAAATACATAATAGTTTTAATACTTTATCATATAACACTAAGCAAATACATATATTTATATTTTTCTTTAAAATACAAAACCAAAAGAGTGGTCCTTATAAAGTTTTCCAGGGCCACAAGCCAGCAGTAATGTCTCATGATTTATTTATTTCTCCTTTCTCTCTCTGAATTTATCATTCTATCTCTATTTTCTGGCTCTGTCGCTGTCAGTATCTCTGTCACTGCTTTTATCACAGTCTGTGTGACTCTCTCTCTCTCTATCTCTCTCTCTCTCTCTCTCTCTGTCTCTCTCTCTCTCTCTCTCTCTCTCTCTCTCTCTCTCTCTCTCTCTCTCTCTCTCTCTCTCTCTCTCTCTCTCTCTCTCTCTCTCTCTCTCTCTCTCTCTCCCTCTCTCTCTCTCTCTCTCTCTTTCTCTCTCTCTCTCTCTCTCTCTCTCTCTCTCTCTCTCTCTCTCTCTCTCTCTCTCTCTCTCTCTCTCTCTCTCTCTCCCCAACTACAAGTAGTAAGGAACTAGTGGTAGCGTTCAATATTTAACATATTCCTAAAAACTAAGGCATTTAAACTGAAGAAATGTTGACAGATCAATGAAATAGAAAACCTTAGCATCGTGCAACTTGCAATTTATCTGTATCTTGGCATCTGCTTGACCATGTGAGTGTCTGAGTCTTATGTTGTGGGTTTGTGAGTTGGTTTGATGGTAAACTCACAGACCGTGAGTCAGTGAGTTTCTTCCACCGTGAGACTTTGAATTTTTTATAACTGTGTGTCTTGTATTTTGTTAGTCTGTGCTTTTGTTAATTTCCTACACCATGTGTCTGTAACCTTCTTAGACTTCGAGTTTGCAATTTTGTTAGTCACTGCTCTCGTGAATTTGTTGGACTGCGATTATTTTAGTCTGTCATGCAATTACTCTTCGCTATGAACTATTCTAATGATATAATGATTCATACATAAGGTATAGCAACACCCTAAATATTCTTAATTCTGTACTAGATGCATTTCGTTATATAGGTTTAGTCCTCTTAGATGAGAAAACAGAGATCCTGAATCACGCCCACTCAGGTGGGGCGTGGAACTAGTCGCAACAGGCAACTGCACGATGGCTCTATGCTTGACTATGTAACTAGATTCGAATATCTTGGTCTTGAGGTCCCACTGTAGGGCCAAGTTTTTTCCAGATTAGATCGTTAATGTAGATAAAGGTTCAAAGCTCTCAGGGTGATGGTTGACTGTCACCCTTAGTTCACTAGTTATTGCACTAATGTCAGAATTGCGAAAATAATGTGTCTTTCATATATTAGATCCTTAATTATGTTGCACGTCTGCCTGCTATTGTCCCTGAAATAATGCATGGAATGAAAAGATGCCAAAGAAGCCATAACGTTAATCCTCTGATGTACAATTAAACTACCAAACATGAATGAGGAATTCAATATCCCATGTGTGACTGAATTGTTGAAATCAGTGATTTATTTGGTATCAAGATGCTCAAACTAACCCACTCTAATCCCTGCATTCACTCGCTCCAAGCTTCCTTTATTAGTATTCCTCAAAATTGATTACAAAATCTTCATCTGTTCTTAATATGTATATCCCTTCCGCACATCTCCTGTACCAGTTGAGTACGATGGGCTCACCATAGCCCGTGCTGCTTGGAACATTTTGTTCCGAGTTGCTGAATCTAAAACAACAACATTAGAATATATTTGGTTCATGAGCTCTACCAAGAGAGAGAGAGAGAGACAACAGTGGCACTTTTTTACACCATAGGAGATCACCTCGTTCCAAATTACTGTCCCTCTCTTTATACCTAAGAAAATGATTAAAAACTTGAGACTTGAAACTATTAAAGACTTCAGACTATTAAAGACTTGAGACTCCATGTGTTGCCTTGAGGCTTATATCGAGATCCCTCCAAGTAGGAACTACTGACCCTTCCCAGGATACAACCTCCACACCAAACTCATTAACTCCCAGGTACCTATTTACTATTAGGTCAACATAGCCATGAGGTGATAGAAAACGGGGCCCCCCAACCATTTCTCGCCCACCCGAGATTCGAACCTGGGATTTCCGAATTTTTAGTGGAGGACGATACTAACCAGAACAGAGAGTTGGCTTGTTTGACATTGAATCTGTTAACGCACAAGGTCCTGAACGGCAGTTTCTGATTAATAAACTAAAAATAGAGTTTAACAATAAAAATAGTAAATGCTCTTTAGACTTGATGCGAATGTCCGTCAAAAATAGTGAAAAAAAAGATGTTCTACATTTAATGTTATTTTTGTAGTTTATCAACTGCTATTGTATATATTGTGTTAACCTTTTTCATAATAATGCCGGAAAAATCTGTCTTGGCTTCCAGCAGTGTGGTACCAATAATATTTACAATATGTGCACAGTTTCGTTCAACAAAAAGTATTTCATATATATTAGAAGTAATTTCGAGATGGTGGAGCTTCCTGCATTGTAGATTAATTCCTACAGTAACTGTATTGCTACAGTTAATGCTTTCTACAGCTTTCTCTTTCGCTTTCTCTTGATCTATTTCTGGTCCTCGTTCTTCTTCATGTCATTACTTCGTACAAGCATGTTTGTCAGGGAAGTCAAATGTAGAACCTGACTCGAAGAGTCATTAATAACTACTGTCTTCCGGTAAGGTTCATAACACAATAACTTGACTCCTGTCTGTCTCTATGTCTCTCCGTTTCTCTCCTCTCCCCTCTTCTCTGACTCTTCCTCCTCCTTCTCCTCCTCCTCCTCTCCCTCTCTCTCGTTCTCAATCACGAAAACGACTACCGTCCTACTCCAACCAACACTAAAACACCATTGTCCAACCAGAAATGAAGTGTGTGGACTAATTGGTTTATACCTCGCTTTAATCGCAAAGTTGTCGGTGCCATCCACATCACAGGTTGGAATAGGAGGGAGGAGGGTAATGAGGGTAAATGGGGGGAGCTCTTTGGGGGTGGGGAACTTTGGGATTTAGGAGAGAGGTGAATTTTCAGAGGATGAATGATTTGGCTGAGGTGAGTTGTCGGGAGAGGAGTTGGCAATGGATTGTTGGGTTGGACTTGGAGGGAATTTACAAGGGAGTGAGAAATAATTGGCAATGCAGACCCCGAGAGAAGGGGAAAAAGGAATTATCAGAAGAAATCTCTAAGCTATTACGACTGTACAGCCCTCGAAAGTGGTCAGGATAATGATTTGGGATAGGACGTTGGAGGGAAGAAATGGTGCCTAACCACTTGGACGGTCGGGGATTGAGCGCCGACCTGCATGAAGCGAGAGAAAGAGAGATTGGGAGGAGGGCTCAAGCACCACCAACACATCTCCAGTGAAGCCTCTGAGAAAGTCTCGAGTAGTTGGCTCAGGAAAATAACTATTTTCTTGCAGCTTTTATTTGTCCTTTCCTTGCTCTTGCTCGTAATTACACTCACACTTGCTCTTACAATAATAATTGGCCTCACACTCTTCGATAAGTTCAAATAAGCTGCACGCTGTTAGGAGGCGGCGGGAAAGTCAAGTCAAAATAGCAACAGAGCAATATAGAGTACAAGAGGTTGAGCTGAGATAACAACCACAAGGCTCAATACAAGGGATTGAGTAGAGTAGTAGAGGTAGAGAGTAGAGGTAGTTACGCAGTCAAGAAGTCAGGTTAATCAGGTCCTGTATTCTCGTTGGTTAATCAAGCCCCAACAAAAACATCCTATTGGTCGAAGAGGTTGTTGTGGTTGTTGGGTGTCAAGTGGCAGTCCTGTCTTGAGTTATTTTGAAGAAGGACATACGAAATGCGAAATGAGTTTGCATGTCACCTAAAGTTTTCAAGGAGATAGTGTTTACAAACCACTTCAGTTTACAAGCCAATGCTTTTTATAACAACTACAACTTGCAAGGCACAGCAGTTTACAAGGCACAATTGGTTACAAGTCACGGAAGTTTACAATAAAGTTCACTTAATTTCGAGTCAATTTTCGGCATTTGCTGGGCGTCAGCACTAAGTGGCACAGACGTCTTCCTCTGAGCTCCAGACAGCTGCATGTAATCGCATCTAATCGTTTGCAATCGTATCCAATCGCAAGTAATCGCGACTAATCACTTCCAGTCGCATGTAATCGCGTATAATCACTTCCAATCGCATGTAATCGGTTCCCCCTCAGTTGCCACTTCAACGGGGTGGTCTGATCTTTCTTTTGTTTGATGTATTACAATCTTTCCAGGAACCTTCAACTAACAGCAGGCACTTCAGATCTTAGTTAACCACAATCTTTCATTAAGCTATATATAACAGCCTCTATTCCATTCCACGCAATATGGCAACCAATGGGGCCTCCAAATAGAATCGCTCTCTTCACTTGGCGTTCAAAATGCTCCCAGTTCCATCCATGTACCAGAAACCAGTTGCCTACAAATGTAATCAGCTTCAATCGATGATTACATCGCCACATTTCTCCAGGTTATCAAAGTGCTCTGACGTCCGTCCGTGTGGCGGGGCTGTTTGCCTGCAGCTGTCTTGCACCAAGCGTCTATCAACTCACTTAAGCTTATGAGATCCATTACTGACGTTGAGGTTTACTGATGCTGGTGATCCTGCTGTGGGTGTTGGTGATGGTTTGTGAGTGGTGAAAGTTGGCGGTGTGTGTGTGTGTGTGTGTGTGTACGTGTATGTGTGTACGTGTGTGTGTGTGTGTGTGTGTGTGTACGTGTGTGTGTGTGTGTGTGTGTGTGTGTGTGCGTGTGTGTGTGTGTGTGTGTGTACTCACCTAGTTGTGTCTGCAGGATCGAGCATTGACTCTTGAATCCCGCCTTTCGAGCATCGGTTGTTTACAGCAATGACTCCTGTGTGTGTGTGTGTGTGTGTGTACGTGTGTGTGTACGTGTGTGTGTGTGTGTGTGTGTATGTGTGTGTGTGTGTGTGTGTGTGTGTGTGTGTGTGTGTGTGTGTGTGTGTGTGTGTGTGTGTGTGTACGTGTGTGTGTGTGTGTGTGTGTGTGTGTGTGTGTGTGTGTGTGTGTGTGTGTGTGTGTACGTGCGTGTGTGTGTGTGTGTGTGTGTGTGTGTGTGTGTGTGTGTGTGCGTGTGTGCGTGTGTGTGTGTGTGTGTGTGTGTGTGTGTGCGTGTGTGTGTGTGTGTGTCCGCGCGTTCGAATTTCATGTCACCATAATGTTTCTTTATAAATTAAAAACTATAAAGCCCCGAGCTCCAGCAGCAGCTCTCCCAACGCACTATAGTCCAATAAACCAGTCACTACCTCCTAAAATCCAGGAAAATTGACAACATCCAAGCAACACCCTCATAATCCATCACAATTTCCCAAAAAACTAACCATAACTAACTCAGCTAACCGCCAGCCAATCTAAATCCCCCAATCCTCATCAGTAGCTTCTACAACACACCATAACCAATCACAGATCAGCTGAAGCCAAGATAACCCTTCACAAAATACAAACCACCACAATCAGCAAAATAAACCATGACCCCCTCACAGAATGCAAAGGTGCCACCATCACAACCCACTAAAACATACAATTACCCTCCACAGAACACAGGAAACTACCATATCCTGTTATAATAAACCACTCATCATAGCAAATGGTTTTGGGCTATAATGGGTGTCTATGATAATTCAATGGGCTGTAATAATTAATTTCAACAAATTCCCCTTCCCACGCCCCTGCTAAACAGCTTGCCAACTATGAACAGAACTTGAGTGGGTTCCAAATCGAGCTTGAAGTACGTCTGAAGGTGATTGTAATCAGCGGAGTAGAAAGAGGCGAGCTGACGGACAGGGAAGAGAGGAACGGGAGGGGGAAGAGACAGTAAGAGTGGTCGGGGCCTGTAGAGTGAAAGATAATCTAGATAATGTATGTTCCCGAGGTACAGTGAATAACTACACTAATATTATTCCCGTCTCCAAGCTCAGTCGTACAAGCACGTGATTTTTTGTTTCATCGTCAGCCATTGATATCACATACATCATCGTGTAGTGATGTATTGGTCCTCAAGTCTTCATATTCATCACTGCCTAGAGTATGATGTAGGAGGTCACATGTCTATATATAGGACTTGGGAACCTTATTAAAGACGTGTAAATGCTATCCATGTCACACGTATATATATAGATCAAAGATGTCCTTCAAGGCATTACAGATTATACGATTTGCATGGGATTAGGAGGAGAAGAGAGAGCCACGAAGGAGGAGGGATTCGAGGGAGAGGAGGAAACCTAGAAAGAGGAGAGATCCTTAGTGAAAGAGAGTAGGGAGGATCGCGAGAGGAAAGAGCTTATTTGGGAAGATATGAGAATGCCTTGGGTGAGGAGAGACAGAGTCTTCAGCAAGGAAAGAAGAGAGCCTGAAACAAAAGGAGAGGAGAGCCGTGGGAGAAGAGAGAGAGCCTCGGGGGGTGGAGATAGCCACATCAGAGGAGAAAGGAAATGGCGGGAGAAGGGTGAGTGTCGACATGGATGGATAGACGCTGGACAAAGGATGGGTTTCGAGAGGCATGTGGCTAGGTGGTGAACGAGGATGAAACGAGGAAAAGATGCCTGGTGCTGAAGAATGGATGTAGGTGGGATAGAATAGGAGGATGATGAGGGAGCATGGGAAGGGGCAGGTTTTATCGGACTAGGTGGGCGAAAGCCATGAGAACTCCCCTTCCCCAATTTGTAGGCAAATGTTGCATATACATCTTGACAGGTGGATCAGGGCTACCGTCGGGGCAATTGCTGTGCAAGGTCTCCTTGGCCTCACAATAACTGATGGTGGTGGTGGTTGTGGTTGTTGGGATAGTGGCGATGCTTGTGGTGGTGGTAATCGTATTGCTGATGTGGTGGTGGTTGTGATAGCGATGGTGATGATGGTAAGGTGGTGGTGATAGTTGTTGTAATGGTGGTTGTTCTGATGATGGTGGTAGTGAAAGCTGCTTTGCAATTTATATATTTTTGTATTTATATTGCAATTTATTATATATATATATATATATATATATATATATATATATATATATATATATATATATATATATATATATATATATATATATATATATATCGTCAGGAGCTTTTTGTTCTAGTTCAGCCAAACACACTATTTGTTAAATTTATGGAACACCACAGAGGAGAGCTGAGCCAGCATAGGAGAGTAATTATGTTATCAATTACAGTGTTTAATTGCTCATAAAGTAAGTATTAACTGCGTTTAACCTTATTTCCTCATTAGCATATCAAGTCAGAATGAAATTAGCTTAGCAATTTAGCTTATGCATTTCAATAAGTGCAAAAGCGTGTTAGTGCTTTATTTTGAATAATATTATTAGTGTGTATATGTGAGAACATAACATATAAAATATGGATATTAATTAATACTATCCACCAGGACTTTTGGAAAATCGAGCCCCCCCCCCCCCATGCTGTGGTGGCTAGCCTCAGGCTCCACCAGCTTGATAATGGCTACACACACCGACTTATACTAGACTAAACTGGTGTTCGATGTTCTAAAGTGGAGTTGGATGGTGTTCATATCCAGTCGGAGCTTATTGGACGTGATGACGGGTTTGGATCTGGGGCATCAGTTCATCAACTCAGGAAGTTGATGAAGGAGAAAGGACATTAGTGTCATAACGACTTCAAACGAGTGTATGGACCGTGTCGAGGGCGATCGATAATGTGAGGAGGGAGACCTTACCTTGAGGTGCTTCCGGGGCTTAGCGTCTCCACGGCCCGGTCGTCGACAAGGCCGTGGTTGCTGGACTGGTCAACCAGTCCAGCATCCCACCCACACTCAGAGAGAGTGGGTAGTACCCACCCACACTCAGAGAGTGAGGGTGGTACGCACCACCACCACAGAGAGTGTGGGAATATCCACACTCTCTCGCGTGTTCCACCCACAACTCTGCCTCTGCCACACAAGCTTGGCTGAATCTTCACTTTAATGACCTTAAGCTGGTTAGCACTCTAACGGAAGGCTTCGATGACATTGTGGATAATTGCATTCTTGGGCTTGTGTAATCTCAGACGATACGCAGTCCCCAAAAAAAAATATATATCAGGTATCATCGTCGTCCTTAATTTAGAGTTCATATATCACGCAAGGCTTGCTTTTGACACACGGAAATTGGAGACGTGAAGGTCTTGAAATGTTTGCCTTAAACATAGTAAGCCTCTAGTTACCTTTTCTTGTACATAGGCTTGAGGTATGTACTCGTAACAAAGTTGAAGAATCTCATAGAGACGATGGAAGTCAACGTGATCGTGAGAAAGTAAAACATCTTCAATTTTGATTGTGTACCTTCCTCGTGAGACTCAAAGACGACACTGAACACTCTTCCTTGTGATAATACTAGACCCAAGTGTGTGTATCCTTCCCAACATACGAGTTCAGAAAGTTCCGAAATTAATTACGTCAAATAGAAGACTGGTGTTATGTAGGGGAATGAATATGTATATGAAAAGAGGCTCTTTAGTTTGTGTGATCTGAAAATACTGAAAAATCTGAAAAATTGATATTCACACGACCAAAACCAATGTTTTTGGTTGTGTTTGTGTGATTGTGCCGGTTTATTTATTCTTTATCCTTAGTTCATGAGATATGAACTTTAGAAGGGAAGGGAACTTTCAGCGGAAAGCGCCAAGCCACTTCGACTATATAGCACTTGGAAGGGGTCAGGATAAGGATTTGTGATGGGACGAGGTGGTGATGAAATTTAGATGTACGTTTTCTAGATGTAACTGAAGTTTTAACACAGAAAACACCTTTTACTAATATGCCATTGTCCATGAGTCAGTGTTTTTCTATGAACTTTCGTATAGACAAATTTGGCTCGTCCATTGTCAATGATTTTCTTGCCAGGATAAAATATCCTGGATAATTGTGTTGTAGAATTCAAACCAATTTTGCACGTAAGTCACATTTTTATTTCCTTCAGACAAAAGATCATGAAAATAAATTTCCAGAATATTAAAGTTCCCAGTTTAATTCAAATTTACTGAAATAAATTACCTCGAAAATGTAATTTGTGGTTTATTTTTAGTAATTCCAAATATTTTAATGAGTTTTTAAAGCATAAGGTCACAGGCTAATGAAGATGTTACTGCAACTGCTTCTTGTACTTCTGCTGCTGCTTCTGCTGCTGCTGCTATTTCTGCTGCTGCTGCTGCTGCTGCTGCTGCTGCTATTTCTGCTGCTGCTGCTACTGCTGCTGCTATTTCTGCTGCTGCTGCTGCTGCTACTGCTGCTGCTGCTACTGCTGCTGCTATTCCTGCTGCTGCTACTGCTGCTGCTGCTATTTCTGTTGCTGCTACTGCTAATACTACTGATAGGATTCTCACTACTACCACTAGTGCTACTACTGCTTGGGCTACTACTGCTATCTACAGTATAGTACTGCTGCTAGTGCTACTATTAATAGTGTTACTGCTGCTAGTGCTACCTCTGCTACTACTGCTACTTCTACAAGGGCTACTGCGTCTAATACTATTACCACCATTATCATTTATCTTTTTTTTCTGTGCACGTTGTACCTGTACAGAAAAAAAATCAGTACCTGTACAAAAATAAGTTTACTCCTTTTTTATCCCTGGTTCATTATCACGACAACTTCCATCGTAAGTCCTCTCTTTTACGAAACTTTGAACTTTCCGTTCCCCAAGTTTTCTTCCATAAGCGTCAAATTTCGACTTAATTAGCCGAATATATTTGGTAAAACGGCGAAGGAGGCGGTGTAGAATTAGGTAAATATGTACATTGCCTTTGGGTAAATTTTTAAAATATATTTTTTTATCGCACAAATGTTATGTTTTTATTATTATTGCTGTTGTTCCAGTTAACCACTTGGGCTGGACGGTAGAACGACGGTCTCGCTTTGTGCAGGTTGGCGTTCAATTCTCCCAATCGTTCAAGTGGTTGGGCACCATTCAATCACACTAATCATGAAGGAATAATTAATCTTCATCAATCAATCAATCAATCTTGTTCGGAACATTGTATACAGCATCTTGAAAAAGGATGTAGGTTATATCAGAAAATTTGGTTACACTTACACAATATACATTAGGTCTTTCCTTCACCTTCATTTAAGCACTACGGTATTGTAGTAAGTTTCTCAATTATTATTAATTCATATTATTGACACAATCTCCACTAGCACAACACCACTCTTAGAAGCACAAACAAAGCCATTCCTGCGAACACTGACTTCACCACTCTTAGAAGCACAAACAAAGCCATTCCTGCGAACACTGACTTCACCACTCTTAGAAGCACAAACAAAGCCATTCCTGCGAACACTAACTTCACCACTCTTAGAAGCACAAACAAAGCCATTCCTGCGAACACTAACTTCACCACTCTTAGAAGCACAAACAAAGCCATTCCTGCGAACACTGACTTCGCCACTCTTAGAAGCACAAACAAAGCCATTCCTGCGAACACTAACTTCACCACTCTTAGAAGCACAAACAAAGCCCTTCCTGTGAACACTAACTTCACCACTCTTAGAAGCACAAACAAAGCCATTCCTGTGAACACTGACTTCACCACTATAACTACCATAACCCCTCCCCCTTCTCTTCCTTTCCCCCGAAACAAACCACCACCCCCACTAAACCACCATCACCCCATATATAACCACCACCACCACCACCACCACTACAAACATTTGATGCAAATTATGTTCTCCACTCCCCACCACGTAACAATTAAAACTCCACATTTCTCCCCCATGTGTGTTTCAACTCCTTGAGCGTTACCTAGCATCATATTGGCCCAGGCTGCCCCGTGGGATACTTAAGCTCTCTTGGGGCGACCATCATAGCTCTCTGGACCAGGAATATCGGCGTGTATGTCACCAGGATGTGTGTTTATAAAGGTCAATATGCCATACAAGGTGTGTTTGGGGATGGGTCATACTAGACGTAACAATGGGGAGGGAGTTGACCTCGGCTGATCAATTATTCTCTCGTGTTCTCTAGTTTATTTCATTTCTTTCCTTGTACCTTCTCTCTTCGTTTCTCATGTTCTTCCCTCCCCTCCTTTTACTTTGTATCTTCTCTCCTTTGCTGGTTTCTTTTGGTATTTAGTCTCTTCTCCATCACCTTTCCCCCATTCTATTCTTTTTACTCCTTTCCTCTTATGCCTTCTCTTTTCTTACGAGCTTCGCATTTTCTCTGGTTTTCTTTTTACTTCCTTTCCTCTGTCTTCTTAACTTCCTCTCAACCATCAACGCCCTTAATGCGCTGCGGTCACTTTGAGGTCAATAAAATCAATCATTCCCTCACTGCTTCCTGTTTCTTGCGCTCTTTCACTTCTCTCTCTCCCTCCTCCCCTCTGCTCTTTTTTATCTCTCATCACCTGTTCTCTTCCTCTCCCTCTTCTTCTTCCCCTCCATATTTTTGTAGCTCTTCTTCTCTAACTGTCACCCTTTCCTATCCAATTTGCTCCACACTTTTCCTCTCCTCCTTTCCTCCCTCCTTACCTAAGTGTTCCCATGTTTATCTTTATCCTTTCCCTTCATCTCTTCCTTCTTATTTTCCCCCTCTCCTAATTTATTTTCGTCTCCGCCCGCCGGCAAGACCATCAGAAGATAATACGGAGACCTGGGTGACGTGCAGCTGGTGACGTGCAGCTGGTGACGTGCAGCTGGTGACGTGCAGCTGGTGACGTGCAGCTGGTGACGTGCAGCTGGTGACGTGCAGCTGGTGACGTGCAGCTGGTGACGTGCAGCTGGTGACGTGCAGCTGGTGACGTGTAACTGGTAACGTGCAGCTGGTGACGTGCAGCTAGTGACGTGCAGCTGGTGACGTGCAGCTGGCGACGGGCAGCTGGTGACGTGCAGCTGGTGACGTGCAGCTGGTGACGTGCAGCTGGTGACGTGCAGCTGGTGACGTGCAGCTGGTGACGTGCAGCTGGCGACGTGCAGCTGGTAACGTGCAGCTGGTAACGTGCAGCTGGTAACGTGCAGCTGGTGACGTGTAACTGGTAACGTGCAGCTGGTGACGTGTAGCTGGCGACGTGCAGCTGGTAACGTGCAGCTGGTAACGTGCAGCTGGTGACGTGTAACTGGTAACGTGCAGCTGGTTACGTGTAGCTGGCGACGTGCAGCTGGTGACGTGTAACTGGTAACGTGCAGCTGGTGACGTGCAGCTGGCGACGTGCAGCTGGTAACGTGCAGCTGGTAACGTGCAGCTGGTAACGTGCAGCTGGTGACGTGCAGCTGGCGACGTGCAGCTGGTAACGTGCAGCTGGTAACGTGCAGCTGGTAACGTGCAGCTGGTGACGTGCAGCTGGTGACGTGCAGCTGGTGACGTGCAGCTGGTGACGTGCAGCTGGTGACGTGCAGCTGGTAACGTGCAGCTGGTAACGTGCAGCTGGTAACGTGCAGCTGGTGACGTGCAGCTGGTAACGTGCAGCTGGTGACGTGCAGCTGGTAACGTGCAACTGGTGACGTGCAGCTGGTAACGTGCAGCTGGTAACGTGCAGCTGGTGACGTGCAGCTGGCGACGTGCAGCTGGTGACGTGTAACTGGTGATATTCCTCGTCGCTGCCCACCCTCAGGTGCTGACCTTTCTCCAGTTAACAACAACATATATATATATATATATATATATATATATATATATATATATATATATATATATATATATATATATATATATATATACATATATATATATATATATATATATATATATATATATATATATATATATATATATATATATATATTTCATCACCTTTTAACATTATAATAACTAAATTTAACGCGAAGCTTTTGATAAACACAAAGTTTCGGACAAGAAATTGAACTGTAATTCTAAGGTCTTTGGTCGACTGACGGACCAGTAATATTCAGTGGTCCACCAGCGCCTGCTGATGGCGTCAGTAGCGACCAATAAGAACACGCGCATTCCACAAAGGACATTCCTACCTGTATAATCTAGCCGACGGGTGATTTATTCTCGTTTCTAAGGACCAGCGAGACATTGTTAAGAAAGCCTGGATCCACTCGTGAGGCGTAATGATGGTGGAATACGAGTCTTGGGGAAATAAGCCAATTAGGTTTCTCCTTGATGATCAGCATCTCTCTCTCTAATTGACGTATGGTGGCCAATAGCCAATAGGAGGACAACCCTGTTAACAAGAACCAATAAGTGGGCAAGTACTAGTTAGAGAATTATATTCCCTTAAATTCTAGTATTTCTAAGGGTATTATTAGTATTATCTGGTATTATTAACGAGAGAAAGAGTATGTAGGAAAAAGTGAATTGAGTTCATAATTTCTATCTCGTTCGTACGCGATACAGGAAGAAAAGCATTGATTATCTGTGGTGGTGCTTTGTGAGTGTGTGTGTGTGTGTGTGTGTGTGTGTGTGTGTGTGTGTGTGTGTGTGTGTGTGTGTGTGTGTGTGTGTGTGTGTGTGTGGGTGTGTGTGTATGTGTGTGTGTGTGTGTGTGTGTGTGTGTGTGTTCCCACGCGCGTGTGTGCCCACGCGCGTGTGTGCCCACGCGCGTGTGTGTGTACGTTGGGGGGGGGGGAATGTGGGTATTGCAGGTGGAGGTGGTGATGGCGAATAATATTACTTCTTGTGACAGCGACAGCAATGGTATTGTTGGTGATCACAGGAAACAGAGCTGTTAGTGATGGTGGTGATGACTGTGGCAGCTTTAGTGGTGCGTGTGTTGGTGGCTTCGGTGATTGATGTCATTACCTTGTTATGGTGTCCTTGGTGATCATGGATACTCTCTCTCTCTCTCTCTCTCTCTCTCTCTCTCTCTCTCTCTCTCTCTCTCTCTCTCTCTCTCTCTCTCTCTCTCTCTCTCTCTCTCTCTCTCTCTCAACTTTTTCCTTATGTAATCCACTTATTCTAACCCAAGTGATGAAGACACGCGTTTATATCTTTCAATGGAAAACTAGGCCTTTAGACGCTCTATTTTTCACGCTGCAGTAATATATAACATGCACTTAAGTGACCTAAAGCATGCCCTTTTGAGTGCGCTAAGCACGCAGTCTCACCAAGTTGAGTACCTGCGTCGCTTGGAGAGTGATCATCGAGCCAGTTCAAGGGGGGTCAATAGCATTCCTCAGAGGACAAGACTCCCCACAGGTCTTGGTGAGGTGCCTTTGTGGTGCTGTGTACTGAGCAGTGTTCTCAAGGAGGGCAATATACCTCGTCCATACTCGGTCGTGACCTGAATGTTGCATATTAGGTTATATTGGTGGGTATATATATTAGGCAAGAGGCTGTTAACAGGGTGCGATAATGGGAGTCCTGAGGTGTAGATCAGATGCCACGACACCTCCGCGCAGTGTATCGCAACATAATACAACACAGCATGCACTACAATGCATCAACAACAATAAGCAACACAGCACACCACGACAAGCAACAACGCGTCCCTTCACAACACGCAAAAATATTCCACAACATACTACAACATACCACCAACACAACCAAATATACCACAAGATGCTACAATACAAAAACCATTAATCAACAACGCACCACGACACACTACAACACATAACTAAATCACAAAGACATACTATAACACATACCACCATGTACAGAGAAGCAAATCAAAGTACTCCGCAGCAACACTTCGGGATAATGCACCTCAACACACACACACACACACACACACACACACACACACACACACAGCTCAGGAATCTGTACACCAGTTGATTGACGGTTGAGAGGCGGGACCAAAGAGCCAGAGCTCAACCCCCGCAAGCACAATTAGGTGAGTACAATTAGGTGAGTACACACACACACACACACACACACACACACACACACACACACACACACACTGTGTACTGGTGTTTGAGTACTTGATTGAAGAAGGGTTATTGAACTCGAGGAGGGATACCGAAACCAAAAGGTTAGCATACCGAAAGGGAAACTATGAGGGGATAAGAAAATTCCTAACAGATATAGCATGGGAAACAGAGCTCAGGGGAAAGACGGCCCAAGATATGATGGATTACATCACGCAGAAGTGCAAGGACGCAGCAAACAAGTTTGTCCCAGTCCAAAAGGAAAACAGAGAAATGAAGATGAGAAACCCTTGGTTTAATCAAAGATGTAGGCTAGCTAAGCAGCAAAGTAAAAGGGCATGGAGAAACTATAGGAATAACAGGACACTGGAGAGCAGAGAAAGATACCAGAATGCCAGGAATGAATATGTCAGGATGAGAAGAGAGGCAGAAAGACAATACGAAAATGACATCGCAAGCAAGGCAAAGACTCAGCCTAAATTGTTGCATAGCCACATTAGGAGAAAAACAACAGTAAAGGAACAGGTTATGAGATTAAGGATAGGGGCGGAAGGATTCACTACAAATGACAAGGAAGTGTGTGAGGAATTGAATAAGAAATTCCAGGAGGTCTTCACCTTAGAACAAGGAGAAATTCCAGAGGTAAGTGAGGGAATAGCTAACCAGGAACCACTGGAAGAGTTTGAGATTACCAGTGGGGAAGTAAGGAAGTGTTTACTAGAGTTGGACGTGACGAAGGCTATAGGCCCAGATGGAATCTCCCCTTGGGTTCTAAAGGAAGGAGCAAGAGAACTGAGCCTACCACTCTCCATAGTGTATAACAAATCACTGGCAACAGGGGAACTGCCAGATATTTGGAAAGCAGCTAACGTAGTCCCGATATACAAGAAAGGGGATAGACAGGAGGCACTGAACTACAGGCCAGTGTCCCTAACCTGCATACCATGCAAGCTGATGGAGAAGATTGTGCGAAAAAAACTAGTGGAGCATCTGGAGCGAAGGAACTTTGTAACACAGCATCAACATGGGTTCAGGGATGGCAGGTCCTGCCTTACAGGGTTACTTGAATTCTACGACCAGGCAACAAAAATAAGGCAAGAAAGAGAAGGGTGGGCAGACTGCATATTTTTGGATTGTCAGAAAGCCTTTGATACAGTACCACACAAGAGGCTAGTGCGAAAGTTGGAGATGCAGGCTAGAGTGAGAGGGAAGGTACTCCGGTGGATAGAGGAATACCTAAGCAACAGGAGACAACGAGTCTGTGTGAGGGGTGAGGCCTCAGATTGGCGAGACGTCACAAGTGGAGTCCCGCAGGGGTCAGTCCTTGGACCTATACTGTTTCTGGTATATGTAAATGATCTCCCAGAGGGTATAGATTCGTTCCTCTCAATGTTTGCCGACGATGCAAAAATTATGAGGAGGATTGAAACAGAGGATGGTAGTAGGAGGCTACAAGATGACCTGGATAGACTGAGTGAATGGTCCAACAAATGGCTGTTGAAGTTCAACCCGAGTAAATGCAAAGTAATGAAACTAGGCAGTGGAAACAGGAGGCCAGGCACAGGATACAGAATAGGAGATGAAGTACTTAATGAAACAGACAGAGAGAAAGATCTAGGAGTTGATATCACACCAAACCTGTCTCCTGAAGCCCACATAAAGAGAATAACGTCTGCGGCATATGCGAGGCTGGCTAACATCAGAACGGCGTTCAGGAACCTGTGTAAGGAATCATTCAGAATCTTGTACACCACATATGTAAGACCAATCCTGGAGTATGCGGCCCCAGCATGGAGCCCGTACCTTGTCAAGCACAAGACGAAGCTGGAAAAAGTCCAAAGGTATGCTACTAGACTAGTCCCAGAACTAAGAGGCATGAGTTATGAGGAAAGGCTGCGGGAAATGCACCTCACGACACTGGAAGACAGAAGAGTAAGGGGGGACATGATCACAACCTACAAAATCCTCAGGGGAATCGACCGGGTAAACAAGGATGAACTATTCAACACTGGTGGGACGCGAACAAGGGGACACAGGTGGAAGCTGAGTACCCAAATGAGCCACAGAGACGTTAGAAAGAACTTTTTCAGTGTCAGAGTAGTTAGTAAATGGAATGCATTAGGAAGTGATGTGGTGGAGGCTGACTCCATACACAGTTTCAAATGTAGATATGATAGAGCCCAATAGGCTCAGGAATCTGTACACCAGTTGATTGACGGTTGAGAGGCGGGACCAAAGAGCCAGAGCTCAACCCCCGCAAGCACAATTAGGTGAGTACAATTAGGTGAGTACACACACACACACACATACACACACACACACACAAAACCAACACTCAACAGCAAACCACTAAACATAACCAGCACACCATAACACACCACAGCACACTACAACACACCCACACACTACTACACACCACAGCACACTACAACACACCCACACACTACTACACACTACAGCACACTATAACATATCACAGCACTACAACACACCAGCACACTACAACACGAACCAGCACACTACAACACGAACCAGCACACTCCAGCACACTACAACACACCACAGCACTCTACATCACACCACAACACACCACAACACACCACTGGACTCCAGTCTTTTAAAAAGAACCAACACAGTGACTTAAAGTGCGAATTGAAAGGCCAGAATAAACCATATATAAATATATTAGTCAATGTAGACGATGAAACCCCAAATTGGCTGCTGTAGGAGGCTGCAGAGATCCTTCGTCATCTGCCGACTAAATTTTTCTCAATCAAACACTCGAAACAGGAAATCTCCCAGAATTCCGGAAAGAGGCAATCATAGTACCAATATATCAACATTCCAAAAATTAAACAGAAAAGAGGCACGAAATTACAGACTAAGGTGACTGACAAGTATTCAGTGTAAAGGAGAGAGTAATTACGTTCAGAATAATGGTGAACGTGAACTAGAACAATTGGGCAACAAAAGGGTGAGCATGGATTAAAAAAAGAGGAAAGTTAAGCCTCACAAACTTGATCGAGTTCTGATACATGAGTTCTAAAATTGGTCAGGAAAGGAAATATAATTTCTATATTTTCCTAGATTTTTTCCTAGACATTTTCCTAGATTTTGTCCTAGACATTTTCCTAGATTTTGTCCTAGACATTTTCCTAGATTTTGTCCTAGACATTTTCCTAGATTTTGTCCTAGACATTTTTTTAGATAGACTATATTTTCCTAGATTTTCCGAAAAGTATTTGATACTGTTCCTTGTGAAAAGCAGATGTACAAGATGGAAAAGCAAGATGGATTATCCCTGAACTGGGTAAGGGAGTATCTGACGAACGGGAAACAAAGAATCACCCATATAGGAGATTTTCAAGATGTAGGGTTGTTACAGGTTGTAAACCCCCAAGAATATGAATTTATGTGAATGATCTACGCTATGGAGTGAGCTCGCATGTGTCAGTGTTTGCAGACGATGCATAAGTTATAACAAATTCAGTGTCAAAACAGACAAATTGTAACACAACAGGTATAACATGGCCAGTAGACTGTCACTAATAGGTGAGTATTGATAGGTGGGTATTAATAGGAATTCACGAATAATGTGTATTGATAGGAATGTATTGATAGGTAAATATAGCATTCCACGGCACACCAGAACATAAATGTTTAACTCAACATTAAGTAACTTCAGTCATTCTCTTTGATGCTTCGAGATGTTAGGATTTCAAGGATCGATGAAAGAAAGACTTAAAAGACGAAGTCTGTGCATATTTACATACAGGAAATAGGCTTTATATTATCGTGGCATGACATCATCTTGGCCCATTGTGTAACCTTGGCTCCTGGTATCGATGCATGCAAAGAATGCCAGTGTTGAGATATTTATATAGTATGTTAAAGGACATTTAGTAGTGAGTTATATTCATTAATTATCTTCTAATTCATTTAGTGTAATTACAACTCTAGCATTGGAGAAGTTGTATTCTGATATGTGAAACTCATGGATATATCTAATTCCCGGTAGTCCAAGTCTTACATTATCCTAAATTTGATCATACTTTATTCTTTTATGACAATTCCTCCTAAAATCTTTTATGTCATTATCATGTCTCACCTGTTTTTTTCTCCTCTAACGGTGAGGTCCAGTACTCTGTTCTTTGCTCAGTCCAATCAACACAGGAAAAAAGCATTATTGTAAATTATTAAACGTTTTCTGTATTGAGAACGAATTATTATTGAATTATTTTCTGTATTATTGTATTTTCTGTATTTTTTACTTCATAGTTCTCTGTATTTTCAGCCCCTCCGTTGTGTAGCCTGATCTCTAGGTCGTTCACAAACACTTTCCTTTTAACTATACTATAGGGAACGTTAGGTTACTAATAAGTCTTCGATGCTATGTTATTTCTATACTGCTTCAGCACGTTCTCCTTACTCTTGATGTACTTATTCCTTACATCTTTACAAACAATTATTTTTGTTGCGAAATCTGTACTTATTTTGTAATATTTTGCATAGTCATTTTGCATTCATTCATTCATTGCCTGACAAACCAAGAGTAAATGTTCTTCCTGACTTCAGTTATTTTCGTTTTTCGTTATTTAGTCGAAACACGTTTAAAAATTATATCATGTGTCACTGCTCCTCCTCTTTCTCTCTCTCTCTCTCTCTCTCTCAGGAAAATATTCCTCACTGCCTCACACTCTCCCACTCCAATCTCCCTTTCTAAGAGTCTCCCGAAAGCCACCTTAACCCACTCACCCTCTTCTTCCCCTTCCACCCACTTCCCCCTCCCTTTTACGTTCTTCTCGTCCTTCACCCACTCTCCCTCTTACTCCACCTCTCACAACCCGCCCCACATGGCTCCCAGGAGCCCTCAGAGCTCAAGATCATTCCATTTGGTGTTCTTTGTCTCCATTGTTAACGTGGGTCCGATTTTAACCATTCACCACCCGCTATTCTATGCATTTTAGCTGACAATGACATCACAGCCATATGCGAATTATGTATTTTTATATATATGAACGTATTTAGTCTCTAAAAAGCATGACTGATTCTAAAAATTAATTCAGGATTACTCTGCTTACGTTCAGAATTGTTTTTCCAATTTGACGAGTCGGAGTTTACAACTGTGTTAGTTAATCACTGTACATTCATCGCACAAAAGCCAACATGCGTACACACACACACTGTGTGTGTGTGTGTGTGTACTCAACTAGGTGAGTACACACACACACATACACAGTGCGTGTGTGAGGCGGAACCAAAGAGTCAATGCTCAACCCCCGCAAGCACAACTAGGTGAATACAACTGGGTGAATACACTAGGTGAGTACACACACATACTTTAACCCGAGCAAATGTAATGAAGATAGGTGTGGGGAGCAGGAGGCCTGATACAAGGTACCATTTGGGAGATGAAATTCTTCTTGAATCAGAGAGAGAGAGAGAGAGAGAGAGAAAGACTTGGTGCTTGATATGACGCCAGAGCTGTCTCACGAAGCCCATATCAAGAGGATAATATCAGCGGCATACACGAGGTTGGCCATCATAAGAACGCCTTTAGAAACTTCAGTAAGGAATCATTCAGAACCCTGTATACCACGTATATCAGACCAATCCTGGAGTATGCAGCTCCAGCATGGAGTCCATATCTCGTCAAACATAAGACTATATTGGAGAAGGTTCTGAGGTTTGCTACCAGACTAGTGCTCGAACTGAGGAGAATAAGCTATGAGGAGAGACTACGGGAATTGAACCTCACGTCCCTGGAAGATACAAAAGTTAGGAGGGACATGATCACCACATACAAGACTCTCAAAGGAATTGAGAGGGTAGATAAAGACAGTTTATTTAACACAAGGGGGCACAATTACTAGGGGACACAGGTGAAAAATTAATTCACATTCACATTCACAAATTCCCACTCCATAGAAAAGCGAAGAGTAAGACCTTATATAATTGATTTATACTAAAGAATGAAACACAATAACAAAGGGAATGTAAACAAATAGGATAAGATTAGATTCATAGAGGATCTGAAAAAATAATTGGTTTGGAAATAGTGTTGTTGATTTATGGGATAAATTACCGTGTAAAATAATGAACGTGTAATCCCTGGATTGTTTTAAGCGGAAGTTAGAAATATATGTGATTGAGTTTGGGTAAATATAAAGTGCTGCCTCATTGAGTGAAAATGCCTTTTTAAGTTATCACTTATATATATAAGTGTATATATATATATATATATATATATATATATATATATATATATATATATATATATATATATATATATATATATATATATATATATATATATATATATGTCGTACCTAGTAGCCAGAACGCACTTCTCAGCCTACTATGCAAGGCCCGATTTGCCTAATAAGCCAAGTTTTCATGAATTAATGTTTTTTCGACTACCTAACCTACCTAACCTAACATAACCTAACTTTTTCGGCTACCTAACCTAACCTAACTTATAAAGATAGGTTAGGTTAGGTTAGGTAGGGTTGGTTAGGTTGGGTCATATAACTACGTTAATTTTAACTCAAATAAAAAAAAATGACCTCATACATAATGAAATGGGTAGCTTTATCATTTCATAAGAAAAAAATTAGAGAAAATATATTAATTCATGAAAACTTGGCTTATTAGGCAAATCGGGCCTTGCATAGTAGGCTTAGAAGTGCATTCTGGCTACTAGGTACGACATATATATATATATATATATATATATATATATATATATATATATATATATATATATATATATATATATATATATATATATATTATTAAATATGACCGAAAAAGTAAGATTAATAATTCTAACACGAATTTTCTCAATCTTTCGTACATTTCTTTTCACTGTTGGAGGTAAATCAAAAATCAATTCTCCAAAATTCATTTTTATTTCTACACTAGAAATAAAAATGAATTTTGGAGAATTGATTTTTATTTCTACACTAGAAATAAAAATGAATTTTGGAGAATTGATTTTTGATTTACCTCCAACAGTGAAAAGAAATGTACGAAAGATTGAGAAAATTCGTGTTAGAATTATTAATCTTACTTTTTCGGTCATATTTAATAATAAATGTCTACAGGAAAGACTGCTACCAAAATATACTAATATATATATATATATATATATATATATATATATATATATATATATATATATATATATATATATGTATATATATATATATATATATATATATATATATATATATATGTCGTACCTAATAGCCAGAACGCACTTCTCAGTCTACTATTCAAGGCCCGATTTGCCTAATAAGCCAAGTTTTCATGAATTAATGTTTTTTCGTCTACCTAACCTACCTAACTTAACCTAACCTAGCTTTTTTTGGCTACCTAACCTAACCTTACCTATAAATATAGGTTAGGTTAGGTTAGGTAGGGTTGGTTAGGTTCGGTCATATATCTATGTTAATTTTAACTCCAATAAAAAAAATTGACCTCATACATAGAGAAAAGGGTTGCTTTATCATTTCATAAGAAAAAAATTATAGTAAATGTATTAATTCAGGAAAACTTGGCTTATTAGGCAAATCGGGCCTTGAATAGTAGGCTGAGAAGTGAGTTCTGGCTACTAGGTACGACATATATATATATATATATATATATATATATATATATATATATATATATATGACGTACCTAGTAGCCAGAACGCACTTCTCAGCCTAGTATGCATGGCCCGATTTGCCTAATAAGCCAAGTTTTCCTGAATTAATATATTTTCTCTAATTTTTTTCTTATGAAATGATAAAGCTACCCATTTCATTATGTATGAGATCAATTTTTTTTTATTGGAGTTAAAATTAACGTAGATATATGACCGAACCTAACCAACCCTACCTAACCTAACCTAACCTATCTTTATAGGTTAGGTTAGGTTAGGTAGACGAAAAAGTTAGGTTAGGTTAGGATAGGTAGGTTAGGTAGTCGAAAAAACAATTATTCATGAAAACTTGGCTTATTAGGCAAATCGGGCCTTGCATAGTAGGCTAAGAAGTGCGTTCTGGCTACTAGGTACGACATATATATATATATATATATATATATATATATGAATGACAACTAACTTGGAAAGGTGGGCCCCAAGAACTGGCCCTTGGCCTTGTGTTTAGTTGGTCTACATATCTTGAGATGTTATCTTGAGATGTTATCTTGAGATGTTATCTTGAGTACATATCATGTTGATGTGTATCTTGTTACATACCAACACACGCATAA
>NC_091200.1:18935282-18952782 GCF_040958095.1 Procambarus clarkii | reverse complement strand
AGATGTTTGATAACCGTAGCAGCCGTGATGTTCTTCACTGGAACTGCTATGGGAAATCTGGTGGTAGGACACAGGATGGTTAGGATGTAGGCGTTACCTGAACTGGTCCGAGGTAAAGGACCAACACAGTCTATTATGAGTCTGTGGAAAGGTTCCGCAGGCACCTGTATGGGAATCAGTGGTGCTCTGGGAATGGAGACGTTCGGTTTGCCTGCCATCTGACATGTATGACACTGTTTTACGTACTGTTTGACGTTATTTACCATACCTGGCCAGTAGTAGTCTTGACGAATCCCATGGTAAGTCTTGTTGAAGCCGTAGTGGGAGAATGATCCGTGGGCCAGGTGTAGAATAGTGGGCCGCAGGCTGGTGGGAATCACAAGTTGTTCGGTGTTGGCCCAATCGTCCTCCTCCTTCAGTTTACTGGGTCTATATCTGCGGTAGAGCAAGTCGTTCTCTAGGAAGAACCCAGGAATACTGTCGGGTTGAGTCTCAGCCTGGAAAAACAATGGTGTTAAAGTAAGATCTTCCCTCTGCAACTTACGGAACTCCAACTTGGTCAGATGCGGGGGTAGTTTCTGAGGGTCTTGAGGGACAGCGGTAGCAGTAGAGTCAGCTGGCTGTGGACGTGCGGCTTGTGCACGGGTGGTCACGAGAACCGGAGGAGAAACTTCATCACTCTCTTGAACCTCTGCTGGAACATACTCGAGAATAGGGTTTCTGGGCACAGAGTTACACACCTGGGGTTTGTCCATGACGATCAGGTTGGTTGGTTGCAGGTCTTCTGCCAAGTCGTTGCCTAGGAGAAGTTGCACTCCAGGCATGGGAAAAGGCTTTTCCCTGACGGCGACTTGGACTTCCCCGTTCACGTAGGGACAATCCAGGTGGACTCTGGCGAGAGGGTATGGAGTAGTAGCAGTGAGGTCAGTGATGAAGACCGTTTCCCCGGTGTAGACTATGTTGGGCACAGCCGACTTCAAGATGATCGATTGTAGAGCCGCTGTGTCCCTCAAGATCTTCAATTTGAAACGTCCCTCCGGATTTGAACCGTTGGCAGAGACAGTTCCAGTATACAGGTGGTTACTGAAAAGAGAAAGATCATTAACATCAACACCAACATTCATCACAGGCTTACCGGACTTAGGAGGAGTTGGTTTGGGTCGTTGTTGGTCAGTGGTTCCCTTGTATTGAGACTTACCACACTTGTCTATGGTATGTCCATAGAGTCTACAATACTTGCAGTACAGTTGTGAACCAGCTTGATCGGGGCTCACCTTCTCGTAACTGTACCACGACTTCTTACTGGAGGATGGTTCAGGTGTCAGCCGGTGGATGAGGCTGTAAGTGTCAGCCGACTTAGCACACTTCAGGTAGTCGGTTTCTTCTTTATCTGCTAAGTAGAGGCGGACAGGAGGCGGCACACGTCTCAAGAATTCTTCAACAAGCATCAGGTTGACGAGTTCTGTAAAAGTAGAGACATGTGCTGCTTCCAGCCATTTCATGAAATACCTCCGTTTCGTGTTAGCAAACTCGAGGAAGGTAGTGGTACTTGCCTTCAGGTGGTCACGGAATTTCCTTCTATAACTTTCAGTAGAGAGGAGGTAGGCGTCCAACACTGCTTGTTTCAGAGTGTAGTAGTCATTCTCAGACGCCAAAGTACTGAGTGTGACTGCAGCTCTACCTGTAAGATGGACTCTGAGAAGTGTGGCCCATTGGTTGACAGGCCAACTGAGTTGATTAGCAAGGGTTTCAAAGGTGGTGAAAAAAACATCAACTTCTGCTTCTACAAAGGATGGCATTAACTTACTTGCATGTGATATATTAAAACTGACGGGAAGATTGGCAGTAGCTTGCTGGCGTTGGGTGAAGTGTGAAGTTTCCAAGGAGATTTCGCGTTGACGACACTCTAGAGCCAGAGTCGCTTGTTGCTTGTCATGTTCGCGTTGTATTTCCAACTCGCGTTGTTTGGTTTCAAGCTGTACTCTTTCACGTTCACGGAGTAATGCGACCTCGCGTTCGTGTTCTTCTCTCCTCAAGGCAGCTTCACGTTCTTGTTCGTCTCTCCTCAAAGCAGCTTCGCGTTCGTGCTCTTCCCTTCGTATGGCAGCTGCTTCTCTTTGCTGCTCACGTTCAATCTTGGCCAGCTCTAGTTTAAGTTTCATCGTAGCCAAGTCAGTTTTCTCTGCAATATAGTAAGTTTCATGAGTTTCAGAGTCTATCTTACCTTGCTCTAAATAGTAATCCAGCAACAGGTTGTGTAGGTCATTTTTGTTGGCTTGGTAGGGAACTTCTAGTTGATACTCATGTGCAAGAGTTTGTAGTTCAGTCCTCTTGGCACGACTCAAAGTCCCTATTTCACCTGCTGGATTTGCACGGAAAGTTTGGAGACGAAACATGGTGAAATTAGCAAATAAAGGTACACGAATGTTCAATAATGAAATGTCAGAAACAGGACAACGTGGCAACTGGCACCTATCCTGTGTGATCTTTAACAATTAACGTTAAGTGAAAGATATTAAATGATTAAATTAAATCAAGGGCGCAGGAAATCTTGTACCCGGTACTCATGTAAGAGAATAAGGGCAAGAAAATCCTACTAACAAATGAAACAAAGTTTCGAAAACAAATGAAACAGTTAAATGCTTCAAAAGTAAAATTGGTAGTCCAAGAATGTAGGCATACCTTGCCAAGTCTCTATAGGACATAAAGCAAGTTTTTCCCACTGAATTTAATATGATACTTACAGAATTAGCGAACTTTTGTGCTCTGAAAAAATAAGCTAATTCCCTACCGTTGTATGTATCATCATCTCTGACTGACGTGTAGGGGTGCGAGGTGTCAACTGGTGACGAGAACTGCTGCTGAGGTCCCAATTCAGCAACTAAAGTTCGAGCTAGAGGAACTATGGCCCTCTTTGTCCTCCTACAGTCAGATTGCAGAAGATTGGGTACTCTTGACCCGGGGCAGACCACAGTACCAGGGTACCAATATGATGATCTGTCAGAATGAGAAATATTCAAGGGACATAGATGGTAAATACGAGTAATAACATGGAGGGAGAGATGACCAATTAAGAGTATGACTGAGGCCTACAGTCACCACGTAATCCAAAGTTGTCTCACCTTCACTATATGTTACTCTCGTAATGCACAATACACCGCACCTTATAAAAAATGAAATTGAATGAAAAATAGTAAAGCTACGTTAACAGAGTTAAATACGCTTACCATAAATTACCACTTGGCACCAGTACCTGAGTGAGGCTCCCGGACAGGCCCCCATATAACTTGTGACGGTAACGCGTTGGTGTTCGGCTGTTTAAGGCTAGGGGTATGGCCTCGTCACATAGTTATAAAAAAAAAATAGAAAAACTGGAACTTCGTCTGTGGTAAGGTAAGGAGAAGACACACAAAACACAAGTAAACTTTAACAATGAAATTTTAATTACGTTAAATAAATCAAAACATGAAAATATGGACAAACAAATATGTATAATAAAATCAATGAATCAAAATAATAAGAATACTTAAATGACAAAATGAAAAGTTACGTTAAGGCAAAATAACAAGAAGTGCAATACAACAGTAAGTGGGAGGTGCTGGAATATTGGCTTAAAGCCACCACCTCTCTCAGTACACTCTAGAGTCTAGCTGGGAGGTGTGCTGGCTACGAAAGCACGGAACATTCTGAGGACTGATGTTGGGGTGACCCCAGACATCAGGTAGTATTGGGGGGCGAGTGCAGGTGCAGCCAGACCGGCGACCAATCAGCGGAGCCGTAGCGATCAACGGGTAGTTTGGTGATTTGGGTCCGAACAGGTGGCGGGCTGCATACGTTTCTGCTCACCCTTGCAAGCCTTGCTGGTGTTGTTGTCGTTGTTGGACATTTCTTCCATAGTCTTTTATATAATTGTGAAGACGTAATTTTGGAGGGAAGAGCAGGCTCAATCTCTTGAAGGAGATTATCGTCACAATATATATATATATATATATATATATATATATAAAGGTACGATTAATGATTTTAACACGAATCTTCTCATTATTTGATATGTTCTTATATATATATTTATCTTTTCGTTGAAATTTTCAAATTCCATTCATCATTAATTTCATCCCCCTTTCTCTCGCTTTATATGTTTTCCTCTTGTTTGTTCCCCTTTTCAGTTTTATCTTTTCTTCCCTCTATTATTAATCATCCTGTTTAGTTCTCTTTTTATTTTGCCTACCCCTTCCTCAGTTTCTGCATCAGTACATCTTTCCCTGTCCGTGTGTGTGTTTGTCTGTCTGTCTCTCTGTCTGTCTCTCTCTCTCTCTCTCTCTCTCTCTCTCTCTCTCTCTCTCTCTCTCTCTCTCTCTCTCTCTCTTTCTCTCTCGTCCTACCTTCATAGCATGATTTCCCTAGACAAAACTGTACACATAAGAGACAGGCAGTTTAGGTTAATGTAAAATTAACAAGTTTAGTGGTGGTCTCTCGAGTGGGCGAAGGGGGGGGGGGGGGAAGCCCCCTCCCCCACACCCCCTTCGTCCCACTATTCCAGCTACGACCATTCCTATCCCTGCCTATCCCCAACCTGTTCTCTCCACTATCATCATCTTCGACCTTTCTCAATGTCATTCCTGTCTCCACACCATCCTTAACTTCTTCCTTCTACCCAGCTATCTCATTTTCCCACCATTCCTACTTCCTTCCTCCTCCCTACTATCCCTCATCCCGTCACCATATCAACACTTTGCAACGTATATCCCAAACCCTTGCTTTATCCCTCTCTATCTTTACCTATCTACCATCCCGGTTCCTTGCACCGTCCTCCCCCCCCCCTTTCCTCCCCTTCACACTATAATAATCATCTCCTCTCTCACTATCCCCTCACCTTTTTCCCTATACGATTCCCATCCACTCACCATCCCTACCATCTACTTCACCATTCCCAGCCCATCTATAGTCCATCCCTATCCTTTCCTCCTACTGTCCACGCCTGGCCTCACCCCTTCCACCCATCCTTCCCAGTCCATTTTTTCCCACCATCCTCCAACTATCTCCATCCCCCCCCCCCACCCACTCTTTCCCCCATAAAATCCCCCAATCACCCTCCACCTCTTTTTCCCTACCGTCACCACCCTCTTTTTCCAGCCTCATCATACGACCTTCCCAGCATACAACCCCTCCCCCCCTTCTCACTTCACCTCACCATTTCAACCCCTTTCTCCCATTCTCACATCTTTGTCCCCATTTCCTTCCCCCTCTATTCCTCCGCCATCTCCACCCTCTTCCCCCCCCCACACACAGTTCCCACCCTCTTCCCCTCCAGTCCCATACTCTCCTCCCCCACCCCCACCACCCCACTATAACAACATGCAACAAGAGCTTTGAGCTAGAGCTTTCATAGAGTTTATTAAAAATAAAATCACGTCCTTGTTACTAGTCTCTCTGACGATTCGCAATTATCTGGAGAGAGAGAGAGAGAGAGAGGAGAGAATGAGAAGCTGAGAGTGAGGGAGAGATAACGTGACAGAGAGCGAGAGAGGCAGACAGACGGACAGGGTGAGAGAAAGAGATGACTAAGATGACTGAAGTGGTTGTACAGCTGATTGAAGTTCTCTATCTCCTTTTAATACGCTTGACATAAGTAAAGCTGTGGAGCCAAGAATACTACACCTCTATGCTGACCTGCTAACTCCACCTCTCCTACGTGACGCAAGACTCTGAGCCATTAACAGCCTTATGCTGGAACTGCTTTTCTCGGGAACATCACTCTATTAGCGATCTGCCACTCAACAGGTTGATAAACAGGAGATCAGAGAGCCTTCATCTGATCAACCAATCAGATAAAAGCTTTGGTATACAGTTGACTCCTGGCTCATCTAATTTATTATATGCTTGTTACTTACATTTATATAAATATGATTGCTAATAAAAAATCTAGAGGCAGGCTTCAGATGAGCTGAGGTAGTATAACAGCTCTCGCTTGCAGTTTCACTACATACCTCGCATATCAGCCCTAATAAACCCTAGTCTTAGTTTAATAACAAGTCAGAGTCAGGCAGAGAGAAAGAGAGAGAAAAAAAGACTGAAAAAAGAGAGAGTACAGGGGAGAGAGAGAAAGAAACCAGACCTGACCTTCAATCAATTCGCTTTCAAAGTTCACCCTGAGTTAAAATACCACACGACATCAACCAATCACAAAGAGCAGAGCACAAAAAGCATCGTTCTTGGGTTCACTAAAACTGCTGAAAACAGACTCCAGCAGTCCGACATCCTGATCCAAGATTTTATTTCTCTATTTTTCCTGTTTTTTCCCTACATGTTTTATTTTTTTATTTTTTTTTTTTTAATGCTTAACCCAAATGAAGGTTGGAAAATAGATTCTACAACACTCTTTTCCTTCTTTATACTTTGTTACGGTGATTGTTATTTTTTTGTTGAGTATTTAATATTGCTTTGATTCTGATTGGTTTTATTGATGTATTTATTGTTGCAGATATGTTTGTTAATCGTTGCCTTACGTGCGATATTAAAGTAGTAGTTGTTGATATAATAGTAGCAGTACTCAGAGAGTAAGAGAGAGACAGTCATAGACAAAGGGAGGAAGAGATAATTTCAGAGAAAGGGAAGAAGTTAAAGAACGAAAGAGATAAAAAGAGAGAAAGATAAAAAGAGAGAAAGCAAGATAGTTAACTATATAAATAAACATGTAACCTGTTCCCTTCCCCTTAACTCATCAAAATTTTTCCTCTTCGTGCAAAATGAAACAAATTGGCTTGTCCCAGTAAATAATTACCTGAAATCCATAATTAATCACTTCCCACAAACACACACACACACACACACACACACACACACACACACACACACACACACACACACACACACACACACACACACACACACACAAACAAACAAACAAAAACAGCTTTAATGAATCAATTATGGAAATGTCATCTGATGGTGACAACTCAGGGTTCGTCATTAACACACACACGATTATATATATATATATATATATATATATATATATATATATATATATATATATATATATATATATATATATATATATATATATTTATATATATATATATATATATATATATATATATATATATATATATATATATATATATATATATATATATATATATATATAAGGGTACCACCACTGGTGTAATTAAAGGGACCCACATCTTCGATATATATATATATATATATATATATATATATATATATATATATATATATATATATATATATATATATATATATATATATATCTTGTTAAATTTGACCGAAAAGGTAAGATTAATAATTCTAACACGAATTTTCTCAATATTTCTTATGTTTCTTTTCACTGTCGATGGTAATTGAAAAATCAATTCTCCAAAATGCATTTTTATTTCTAGTCTGACGCGACGCTTGAACGCGTTTCGTAATAACTTATTACATTTTCAAAGACTTTAGTTTACACACACAACTGTAACCTGTAAACACGCTAATCCGTCATACTTATACTCGCATTTGGGTGAGGTGATATGGAGCAACAGTTTTGGATGAGGTGAACAAACTTGTGACAACCACAAGACAAAACACGAAACTATGGGTATTAATTGGATATGAGAACATAAGAATGGAAGTAACTGCAAAGAGCCTATTGGTCCATACTTCCTCTTGATGCTTCTATATTGGTTCGGAGTCTTGAAGTGGGTAGAATATAGATGTGCATTAATTGGCTGTTGATTGCTGGTGTTAACTTGTTGACAAGAAGTCAATATCTGCAATCAACAGCCAATTAATCTTAACCTAACTTAAGCTAACATAACTAAGTCAATAATTTATATTCCTAATATAAACAAGTCCACAAGGGCCGTGACGAGGATTCGAACCTGCGTCCGGGAGCATCCCAGACACTGCCTTAATCGACTGAGCTAAGTTCATTTGATGCATCACGTTAGTGTGATCTCTGTGTGTTCCTAATATAATATAACAATAATAATTCAAATAAATCAATTGGAAACAATTTTTTTTAAATAGAAAAAATCACTCGGCCTATTAGGCAAATCGAACCTTACATATTAGGCCGAGAAGCGCGTTCTGGCTACTAGGTACGACATATATATATATATATATATATATATATATATATATATATATATATATATATATATGATTATGTTAAACAGATTTTCTTTGCGTTTATGAGTAAATGCCAAAAAAGTCATTTTGATCCACTACTAAATATTATAGTCATGAGCCAATGCTTTTATTTACAAGTAATTTTTAAGCATGTTTGATTTTTTTGTATCTCTGACGTTATTGGCTGGTGTTCTCTGGTCCATGCTGGTGCCTGTCAGCTAAAGCTTGCCACATTTATGGGATCAACCAGGAAGTGGATATGTGATGTTGCACAAAAAAATTCCATTTTTGACACCCCAATGATTGCCTGGCATGTCGCAGTTGTTGTGTTCGTATATTTTCATTGCCTAGTCGTTGCAACCATGTTCTCTAAAGTGCATATACAGTTCATTTAAAATATATATATATATATATATATATATATATATATATATATATATATATATATATATATATATATATATATATATATGTCAGACCACGGAGGAAAATGAAACAGGAATTTCCTTAAGTACTTTCGTATATTAAATACATCTTCAGAAGGAATGATTATATCATTCCTTCTGAAGATGTATTTAATATACGAAAGTACTTAAGGAAATTCCTGTTTCATTTTCCTCCGTGGTCTGACATTGTCACATTCTTAATCACGTGTTTATTTTCGTGATATACACACACACACACACACACATATATATATATATATATATATATATATATATATATATATATATATATATATATATATATATATATATATATATATATATATATATATATATATATTGGTACTAGTCTTTCTTGTAAACATATGTTGAGTATGATCGAAAGGGTAAGATTAAAGATTCTAACACGAAACTTCTTTTGAGAGAGTGAGAGAGAGAGAGAGGGGGGGGGGTTTGCAGAGCAAACAAATTGAAAGACCGTACAGAAAATTTACTATTGTGAAATTAAAATACAGCTAGGAATACTAGGAACTGAAATTATTTCTTAAATTAACTATTAGATAGAGAGGTCTGATAATTGTTATAGCTTGTAGATTTCTTTAAGTACGATTCAAAGTTGGATAATGTTATCCTAGAAATTAAAGTTAATGGACAGTCTATTATTGCTTGCCTCAGTGTGCAGCTACTAGCATGAATTGTTGAATTTCATGGTTAATTTGCCTGCTTCTGACGATTGAAAAGAATGATTTTCGAAATGTCAACCTTAATCAATAAACACGTATTTTCAGGCCATGGTACTGATTGTCACCCGCTCCCCACTGTCTCTCTCTCTCTCTCTCTCTCTCTCTCTCTCTCTCTCTCTCTCTCTCTCTCTCTCTCTCTCTCTCTCTCTCTCTCTCTCTCTCTCTCTCTCTACCATTTGTTTTGACTTTTTCCTTCCCATCTGCTGTCTCACAAAATAATGCCAACCCTTCTTTGTCCACTTTCCTTCCCTCCCTTCCTGAGTGACTTAGTTCCACCCCTTCTTAAGTGCTTCACTTCCTTTCCATACTTCCTCGGTGCTTTTCCATCTTTGACGTCTACCTTCTCTCCTATTTCGTCACTGTCGCTTACCTTTCCACCGTTATCGACTCCTTGCATTCCTTATCGCCTCATGTTTTTGCAACGTCTCGTTCGCTTCCTCAACCATTCCTTTTTATTTATTTATTTCTTGACGAGACTACTACATTTTACATACTTTTAAATGTTTCTTATCTTTTAATTTTTTCTCCCTGTGGCTGTCGGCTCTGTCGCTGATATTGGGGACTTTTGCTTCATTCTCGTCGCTTTCGCCGTTAAATCTCTTCGTTGATTTTGTATTTAATATGTATTTGCGTTTATTTCTGCTCTTTCTCTCTCTCTCTCTCTCTCTCTCTCTCTCTCTCTCTCTCTCTCTCTCTCTCTCTCTCTCTCTCTCTCTCTCTCTCTCTCTCTCTCTCTCTCTCACTCTCTCTCTCTTTCTCTTTCTCCCACAGAGGGTCAGCATTAATGGTGCCATCAAAGGGCGGGAAATTGTCACTAACGGGGACCAACAGAGGTCGCCAGGGATTGAAGAACATCATCAGCCTCTTTACAAGACGGGCAGGAAATCGCAACAGGACAAAAATAAACCTTGACAGAAGAAGTTTAATACTAGCCTCTCTCAATGTTAAATCCAAATTAAATTATTAAATCGAAAAGCGAGGAGTCTCTTAAGAACATAATTAGGATCTTATACCAAGAAATCAGTATAAAAGTTCAAAATAAGGCAAATCAGATACTGAGATTCGTATTTAGAAACATAAATTATATGACTTCTACTCCTATTCTTCAGCATTATTGTATTTAGATTATGCAGTTCCGTACTGAGCGTCGTATTGCAGAAAGGAGTTGAACGTATACAGAGAAAAATGACTATAAATCCAGGGAAACAAGAGATTTCCTTTACGCAAATTAAGAACGATTAATTTTCGTTCTCGATAGAGGCAAAGATTAGGATAAGACATACTTGACATGAACAAATGGATGAAATAGAATAATCAGGGGGGATATTAATAGGCTGCTAAATATACAAAACCAAAATAGAACACGGCACAATGGATATAAATTGGATTAGTTTAGATTGTGAACAGATTGAGATAAGTACTGGATAGGGAATAGGGTTTGATATTGTAAGGAGAAGTTGTGTCGGTGAGTATTTCAACATTACGATAAACTTGAATACAATTTGTTGTTGAGTAAATATGGTCTGTCACGCTTGAGTCAATAGGCCTTCTACACCTTTATATGTTACTGTTTTTGTTACGTAGGAATGATTTATCTTTTAAATCACTGGATCTCTCACGTTGCCTGATTTCCCCATCACCTGCTCTCCACTACCACCTAATCTCCAACATAATCTAATCTCCACCATCACCTGATCTCCACGAACACCTGATTACTCTGTATCTCTTACATTTATCATTAATTACATACCAGTGTTTTCCACTAACTTGTTAACATAAATATTTGCTCCTCTCCCAAGTCCTCCTTCTCTTCCTACTCCTTCCCCTCCTCCTTCTGTTCCTCTTCGTCTTCCTTTGCTTCCTCTTTCTCCAGGTTCTCCTCCTCTACCTCTTGCTTCTCCTTCTCCTCTTCACCCTTCTCTTCCACTTCCTCCGTCTCTTTCACTCCCAATTATTGACACTTTTCATTTCCGACTTTCATTAAAAATAATAATCGGAATAACAATAATAGTAATGGAAACAAAAAAATAATTATAATAATTGCTTGAAATTGTCGGAGATAAGAAACCAGTTATTGCTTATCGAATTTTCCCCAGACGAGCAACTGACCTTCTCCAAGACGCAACGCACACCACTTCACTATAAGGTGAACAGATGCATTCTGCCGTGCACGAAAGACGTTTCAGAACGTTGACAAAAACGTTATCGTGTCAGAACGTCTCGCTGTGACCGGGAATATCCACTTGCGAGCTCTTTACGCCCACCACTGCGATTTTCGTCCCCGATATTTACACAAATGTAATGTCCGCGTCTGTTATTAGAGTCTTAGGCCAGTTGCAGTACGTCCCAGGGCCGCCCCTTGAAGAAATATCTATGTCGGTATTCAGGAGATCTTCATGAAATCCGAAATATAGGATGTGTTTTCCATACTTAATCGCCAGTTCATAACATTAAGTTTTCTGGAAGAAAGAGAGATATAGAGAGAGACACAAAGAAAAGGGTGGGGGAAGAGAGAGGGATGGAGTGGCGGAAAGTAGAGAAGAGGGAAATTAGAGAAGGGGATATAGGTGTAGAGGATAGAAAAGGGGCAGAGAAGAGAGTGTGGGACAGAAGGGGGAGGAGCAAAGTGATGAGAGGGGTTGGATTCGGTGAGAGGGGGAAAAGAGGGGAAGAAAGAGAAAGGGGAAGGGAGAGGGGGAGAGATCAAGGCGTAGCAGGACTCTCCATTTAGTGATCAGTGTACAGGTGAGGGCGGGACCTTAACAGCTACAAGAAACTTTACATAAGGGATGCAGTTATAACTTCCAGCAAATTAACTGACAAAGTATATAAAAGAAACAATAGTTATGATGAAACAAATATTGTATTCATTAAACCAATACTAGTAACATGTAGACTGCTAACTCTAGTATAAAAGGATACCAAAACAACTGAAGAAACACTAAATCACTTAATCTTTCCATTTTTAATGGAAAGCTGCCAAGAATGATTTATTCTTGGCAGCTCTTGAACCACAAACTTGAACGAATCCGCCAAATTGTTGTGGACAACGATTACAGCATTCTACGATATCGTCAGTAAGAAGCTAGGCCGCCGTCTGACTGTGGATAATCAGTCCCCAGGGGTCTGATTATGTCTGAGAAGACATTGTAGTGTATTATAACAATACATTTACTCAGGCATACAATAAGGATGAGCAGGTAATACGAGACATAATTGACAGGAATTGCAAATCTTGCAGTGAAAACGCAAGGATTCATCCTGTCATTTATTATAACAACCTTCGTACATCTTCCCTAATTATGAGAAATAACATCTCTGCAGCCTCTGACATACCGAGGTGTACTAATGTAGTTTATCAATATACATGCAACTCTGGAGGCTGTGCGCTCCGAAATATATGCAACATTGGACATGCCACGAATACATTGAGTATAAGTCTTACACTTCATTTGCAAGACGGAGGTATTAAGCAACATCATTGTCAACACCACAACACCATCCTGAATCGCCAAGACATAGTGAAAGATATGACAATAATCATACGCACCGACGGTTGTTGGAGGCTTCGTATGCTTGAGGCTGTGTTCATTCGGGAGCTGACACCAGTAATCAACATCCAGATGAATTCGACTCCGAGTATACAGCTGTTTGATGGTCCTTCATTGATCCAGAGGAAAGATGTAAGACCGGACGGACAGCTTGAAGCCGGAGTCAGGCAACTATCACCGCACCTTATCCTTTACTGCTCCTTATAATTTTGAGGGATTTGGTGAATCGTAGAGTGAGGTGAACCCACACTTATTAATGTCTAGATTTCTCCTCGTAAGCCAAAAAAATAGTTACAGTCCCGCTCCTGTGCCAGGTAAGTCAACTACGGGCTCACCATAGCCCGTGCTACTTGGAACTTTTTCTTCCCAATAGCTGAATCTTAAACAACAACAACAACCTTGTAAGCTCATCGCATTGCAACGCGAGCAACCGCCGCGGACGGAACTACACCTCTCCTTTGCATTCAGGATATTTATTACGGGCCTCGCCCGCGCCACCGCTTGCGTGGCTTAATCTTGATAAATCTTGTAAACTTAATATTCCTGTGTCAAGTCTACAGTGTACTCCTGATGATGTCACATTGCTGACGAGACGACGAACAATATAACTGGAAAGATTAAGTGACCAAGTTCTTCTTCACCCTCATGATGGTAAAAGATATTTGCGTAGAATGGAAAATATCCAAAAGAAAATGAATAATAGTTTGTTGACCAGACCACACACTAGAAGTTGAAGGGACGACGACGTTTCGGTCCGTCCTGGACCATTCTCACAATAGTGAGAATGGTCCAGGTCACATTCTCACAATAATAGTCACAATGCTGTTGCATTTAATGACATGTATATTAGGGAAATCCTGCTCTATATATACATTTATATATAGAGCAGGATACATATATATATATATTCCATTCCTCCATGTATTTAGGTTTAATAACTGGCATTTTACTGCATGATATTCATGCCCGCATTTTAACTTCCTATTAAAAAAAAAAATTAAATATATTTCGTTTTTCATTCACGTAATTGGCGTATGCGTTTCTCCAGGACACGCAACGATGGTACTGCGGAAATGTGCCTCGAACATATTATTATGGGACATGGCAGGTAATTGTGACTTTGGAAATGGTACGATGATTCGCTTCTACGAGACATTCTGCTTCAGGAAATTTGACTTCTTTAATGATGAATGCTTTGACTAGTATATTCTGAGCATATATGTGCTTTTGTACGTCAGAGTGCAAATATGTATGTATTGTTTAATGTATATAAGTGTGTATGCATTTATGCATGAATGTATCTATAATGTATAAATGCCCGACAGACCACTGGGACATCTAACACAGTGCATTGTTACAAACCAGGCAAGTTTTCAATTGAGAATTAACAGCACAGAAGTTGTTAATTACATTAGACTTAATCTTACTTAAATGAACATAGGAGTCAGATATACTCTTGCGCCTCTGTAGTGAAGTATAATGCGCATCTCTTAACTTGGTTAGCCAGAGGATTAGGACCCTCGCAAGAAAACAACTGCAATAAACAATAACAACTACAACAATAATAAAACAATTACAGCAGCTACAACAAATAACTAAACAATATCTATATCAATAACTCTAACCAGCAAAACGAAAAACAAACTGAAGCAACACAACAATACCAAATACCAAAAACAAAGAAAACCCAAAACAAACAACGACAGCAACAACAAGGACTAAAAAGACACACACACGACAACGAACCCTCTCTGATCCAGTACAGTTAAGAGCGAGGGAATAAATTCATGTTTAGCTACTCTAATTCTCACACCCTCGTTCCTTAAGCCAGAAAATTTATCCCATCAATCTCCGTAAAGAGCTAAAAATAATTTTGTTTCCTTAGAGAATTTTAAGCCCACGAGTTTCCCATGAGGGTGAGAGAGAGAGAGAGAGAGAGAGAGAGAGAGAGAGAGAGAGAGAGAGAGAGAGAGAGAGACAGAAGAGGAGGATATTGGCCTTCACGCACTCGAATAAACTCAATAACCTCAAGAACAAATTAGTACATTACCCTAACTTTCTTTCCTATCACTAACTTTCCCCTTTCGTTGCTGAATTGAATCTTCTTTCTATGGCGGACGTGGTAACTCCCAACATTCATCGGAACGTTATTAAACAGGATTCTATAATACCAAGCTGATTTCTTTAGCGCATCAGGATGATAGGTTTGTATGTCAAGTATTATGTTGTAAGTCTAGGCATTGTTAAAGATTGTGTTGGAGGTAATGAAGAGGATGATGATGGGCAATCGTCGACTCCGATTCTAACTACAGTGTCGTTGACGATCACCTTGTTGAGAGATACAAATACATAGATAAATTTATCAAATGATTGACAGACAAAAATATACCCAAGTAGCTCAATAAAAGATAGTCTTCGATACACTGGAGATTGCAACTTGATTACCTAACCTCACGTCAGAAGTTGAAGAAACGACAATGTTTGTGTAAATGATATACACAAAAAAATAATGGTCTGGACGGACCGAAACGTCGTCGTTCCTTCATCTTCTGGTGTTTGGTTTGATTATCATATCTTCAGTTATTGTGACTCGTAATCTTGCATCATGAGATTCACGAAGATTAAAAGTATTAGCAGAAATCTTAGTGCTTCTTATATCCGACGTAAATATTCGCAGTGCTGCCTATAAAATATTTGGAAAGGGACAAAATGTATATTATCTGAGTATATACACATATACAAAAGTATATACACAAAATGTATATGTTTCTGAGCTACAATACGTTGTATTTGCAGTAAGACGATGCCAATGAGAGTAATGTGCAGACTTATAACTTTGATTATATTTGTGTTCAGGTGTGGAAGAGGGTGAAGGAAGATAACTATAATATTGCAATGTGACTACCAAAATATTGAATTTGCTAGAGCAAACAGAGAGGGAAGGAAATCTCTTCAATAAATGATAAGCTACATAGCTGGAAAGTGTGTGGAAGCTTGAACTAAATTTTCCGAAAAAAAAACCTTCGAACAGAAAAGTGCATCTTCAACGAACTTGCCTGAAAACAAAACGCAGCAGCAAGAGGGCTTACAACAGCTATAGAAAGAACGTAACGGAACCAAATCACAACATTTAAGGGAGAGAGGAATGAATAAATGAAAGTAAGAAGGAAGAAAATTAACATGAAAGCTACATTGCATTCAGCGCAAAGGACCAACTCAAGCGTATGCATACCCAAAATAAGAAGAAAGTTTATAGACAAGAAACAGACATACCAGAATAAAGGAAAAGAGAGCGTGTATTCGGAAACTTACATGGACGTAAGTGAAGCACTCTACGAAAGAGTCCTGAGAGCATATGAAGTACCTAATCCCAGATTTATGGAAACATTTTTATGAGAACTAATTCTCCCAACTCTTGGGTTTGCAGCACCAATATAAAATCCTCACTTAAAATGCACTAACATACAAAAAAATAGAGAGATATGCGACTAAACTTGTCCAAGGATAGAATAAACTCGAACACACCCCGTTGAAAGAAGGGCGAATCTGAGGAGATATGATAACAACGTACGAGATAGAAAGATAAACTTAGAGACAGAAAAATAAGAAAGGGCAGCATTAGTGGAGCCCATGTGCCAGCTGGAGACAGACGCACCGAGCAGACGTCAGTGAAAAAAATATCTTCAACATCGGAGGATAATTCAACAAGCAGCTTCAAAAGGAAATCAGCAATAAACACGAGAAATAAAATTCATTATATTAACCGACCAGGAAATCTTATGGCAGGGCTAAAGCGCTATTATTGGACCCCCCCCCCCCTGTCAACACAACTAGCTGAGCACAATTAGGCGAGCACAATGAAACATCAAGACATATACAAATTAACAAAATACTTAAAAAATAGTCAAAAGATGAATAAAAAACTATATCACAACAAAAATCATAACAGGAAAGATGAAGCACATTTCTAGGTTTTTACAAATTATAAGCAAATAGACAGAAGCGACGGCCATAACCATCACGGCACTGATGGTTGAGTGTGACCTTCCACTTTCCAAAGTCTATATCACTCCGGTTAATGGTCAGCGGGCCATAGTGGCCTTGGGGAGGTGGAGGGAAGCCACGGTCAGGTATCCCCTTAACCACTGTGATGCACGTTACCGCCTATAACAGCCTGGTGACTCGCCCTTAACCACTGTGAAGCACGTTACCGTCCATCACAACTCGGTGACCCGTTTAAACCAGGCATGATGCAAACCGTCGTCCATCACAGCTTTCTGTTCCCCCTCGCTCACATAATTGGCCATATGGAACGATGTTTTCCCCATCGTTAACTGGGTACCACTGCCAGTATTGGACCTATTCGTACAAGTGAAGGTTCATACACGGAGGATGACAAAGAAATTAGTGAAATCCTAAAAAAGCAGTATGAGGACATGTTTAGCACTCCAATAAACAACATGAAGGTGGAAGATCCAGACATTTTCTTTATGCGGGATATTCAAACCCCGGTAAATATAACTGATATAAACACGAGCGCACTAAATTTTGAAAAAGAAATTGAAAACATGCCCATGCACTCGGCCCCAGGTCCAGACTCATGGAATTCAATATTTATAAAGAAATGCAA
>NC_091200.1:18910282-18930282 GCF_040958095.1 Procambarus clarkii | reverse complement strand
TTGACTAGTACGTCAGGTCAGAAGTCCTGGTGATATGAATGACTTGGCAACTCGCCAACTCAGTAATTATGACGTCATTAATTGACGTTTGTTCTAGCGGTGAATGGCACTCGAACATGCACCTGTAGTTGCCATCTCTCACTCACTCCCTCAGCTACTCACTCAGATACTCAGTTGTTAACTAACACAATTTCTCATTCAGTTACTTAATAACTCATTTTAACATTGCCTCGTGTTTATTCTGGTAACTGCCTCCCGGTAACATTTATCTCACACAAATTGTCCCGGATCGTTGCTTGCACGTTCCTGCAGTGTACAGTTTGTCACGCTTCTCACTGAAAGAACTCGCTGCTTGGACACCCATTAGGCTTTGAAACACACACACACACGTATCTTAAAGCCTTTAGCCTGGGCTATCTTGCCTCGGGGGAGGAGCTGGTGGATGTGTTTGGTAAGACCACCGAAGTGCTCGGAGAAACGGAGTTCGATCCTCTCTTTCCGGGGTTCGAGGGAGCGGGAGAACGCTACACATGATCCGTGGCGCAGTGGTAACACATTCGCCTGGTACTTTGCAAGGGATTTGGCCTTGGTTCGTATCCTGACCTGAGAGGGTTAACTAGGCGTCAATGTCTAACTGTATGCCTCTGCTGACTCAGCAGTGATTGGGTATCTGCTTGTTAAACAACTGGCTGGTCGTATTTCAGGAAAACTAGTCTTGCTATGAGAAGGGGAAAGTTCTCAGCCTACTAACATGAGAACAGCTGTCGTCTGTTCCTGTACCCAAATGTGTATAAAAGAAAAAATGGCATAATCTTCCCCTTGGATAAGGTATCAGGATAAGGATTTGGGATGGGACGGAGGGAAGGAATGATGTCCAACCACTCGGGCTGGGCAGTAGAGCGACTGTATCGCGTCATGCAGGTCGGCGTTTAATCCCCGACCGTCCAAGTGGTTGGTCACCATTCATTCCTCAATCCCTCATCATCCCAAATCCTTATCCCGATACCTTCCAAGTGCTATTTACCCGTAATGACTTGGCGCTTTCTCCTGATAAATACCAGGTCGACTTAGACTGCTCTTCAGAGCGACGCTCCTGCCCTCTTCTTGCAGGGTCGGCGTTCGATACCCCGTGGTCCAAGTGGATGGACAACGTTCTATCACTTCGACCTCATTTCCACAACCCTTAATTCAGTCTTGATATCTCCTAAAAGTGCTGAATAGCCATTCTGGTGTAATGCTTTCTACTCACATTATTCACTAGATTATGCACGGAATTCTGTAGGGCAGACATTACTCAAATCATTTACTCTGAAATCCTCTTCCTGCTCACATAAATGTCACACACACCACTACCCACACTTCCTGTTCGAGGCCTTGCGTTGACCTTCTGCCCCCCCCCCTCCACCTCTTACCTCCAGCCTACCCCCTTAACCCCTCCCCTAATCCAAAGGTCCCTCTGTTTACCTTCTCTGCCTCTCTCTCCCTCACCCCACCCCCCCCCACTCTACCTCCCAGTAACCCAAATAAGTGTCATTTTTTTTCTCGTTTTACAGTTTTGTTTGCTGTCCTTTTTGTACATTATTTTTCCACTATTACTTATTATTTTCGATGTTTTTCCATTTCACTTATGATTGGCATTTTTTAAACAAAATATTACATTTTATATCATAGAAAGTAAGTTCTTTGTTTTAAAATGTAAACATACAAATATTTTGTTTACATAAAAAATTATCTTACATTTTCTCAATTATAGTTACTCTAGTCTCTGATTCATTTCATATGTACATTACCTACCAATAAATGGGGTTTCTGATGCCACCTCACACCGTGAAGAGAGCCTAGGGCCAGATTCAAGAAAGCACTTACGCAAGCACTTACGAACGTGTACATCTTTCCTCAATCTTTGACGGCTTTGGTTACATTTATTAAACAGTTTACACGCATGAAAACTTCCCAATCAACTGTTGTTATTGTTATAAACAGCCTCCTGGTGCTTCGGAGCTCATTAACTGTTTAATAATTGGAAACAAAACCGCCAAAGATTGAGAAAAGATATACAGGTTCGTAAGTGCTCTCGTGAATCTGTCCTCTGAGCCTGTTCATCGCTTACCCTCATACATACATACATACAGACTCAGAGCCGCCTTTTCAAGCGCAGGGCTGGCCATACAACCTCACCTATGAATAACCTCAATCCATTAGAGGAACAACTCTCGCGTCAAACTAAGTCACTGACTTACACCATGTCAATGAATACATGCATTGAGAAGTATACATAGTTACCAACTTTTCTGCGTATACGCTCATTCAGAGTTTACTTTTGTATACCTTATACGTTGAGAATTATCGTATACATGCTGATTGTCCTTAGAGCTTTATTAATCCTTTAGGGGTTTTTCAGGCTTTACAACCTACACCGAACTTAGCAAATTACAGGCTGCTACTCGATCTTAGAAGTCTGGAGTAGCCATCCATAACTCCACTTATGGAGACATGTGAAAGACGAGAAATGGATTCTATGGCAAGAAATTGGTTTACAAATTTCACGTTTTGAAGATTATTGAGTTTCCAAAGAAATGATATGATGAAAAGATTCTTATCTGGTTAATTTATGCTGGTGTTCTTCATACAATGTCATTTACTCGTCTGAGGGTAATGGAGGGTGAACAGAAAGATACTCTCTCTCTCTCTCTCTCTCTCTCTCTCTCTCTCTCTCTCTCTCTCTCTCTCTCTCTGACCTTGCAATTTCCAATATTATATGCCTCTGAGATATAATCAAATTTATAAATTAACTGGACCCAGCATATTGGTTTTCATTCCAGAAACTAATAAGCGGAGATAGGTAGAACATCACTGAATAATTTCAAAGAGAAACACGAGTGAAAATAATTAATTGGGGAAAATACAAATATATAAGTAGGTGGGAAGGGAAGATTGTGAGAATAACTGCAACGGAACAGATGGATTTAAGGGGAAAGGAAAAGCTAGATGGGAGGGAATATGAAGATACAGAGAGAAATCGGTAGTCTACGGTCAATAAATAAAATAATACATGATTGTAAACAGCAGTAGATGGATAAATAGAGGAAGAAAGGATGGAGTGGATCTTGATGTCAAGTAACTAGTATACAGCAAATTAATAGAGCTGTTTGGTTCCCAGGAGAACCTCCAAGCATATCAATGCTCTCTCACAGGTACTTTCAGTCCCCATATAAAACTAGATTACCCCATATAAAACTAGATTATGAAAAAGTTTTCGCAGGAGAAACTAAAGGTGTTAGCTGGCCTAGTTTTCAGGATTACCGAACTATATTTTACGCAAATATTTTTATCCTCATCCTCATTTTTATCCTCCTTTAATTATATATATATATATATATATATATATATATATATATATATATATATATATATATATATATATATATATATAGTAGTTGGTATGGGACTACACGTGCGTATCAACCCTGGCTAACACCTACATTAACCTCAGTGTTGCACAACCAGGTGGCGCTGCCACCCACAGGGAAGCAGCCAAATCCCGTAAGTATAGAGAACTGGATCACCACTACAATTTGGTCCCCATTGCTTCTGAGACACTCGGCGCCTGGGGTAAAAGTACTACCAGTTTTTTGAAGGAACTGGGTTCTAGGCTCATTGAAACAACAAGGGACCCAAGAGCTGCAAGCTTTCTTTTCCAGCGCCTCAGTGTGGCGATATAGAGGGAAAATGCGCACTGCATCCAGGGTTCCTGCCCGCCATCTGAGGAGCTGGAGGAACTCGACAACCTATGATAACCATCTTTGTAACCCATATGTAACTCCTTTTTTGTAACAAAGTTCAAATAAAGTAAATATATATGTATACATACAAAAGAATGGGGGTGGTAGGAGAAGATAATATTAGTGTTCAGTGAGAAACCACAAGGTCTCCTCTGAATACTTTTTATTTTCTTCTCCGAGGCTATGGGTCCCCACATTGGCACCAGAGGTGGTACCCTCACAAAATTTTATATATATATATATATATATATATATATATATATATATATATATATATATATATATATATATATGTATATATATATATATATATATATATATATATATATATATATATATATATATATATATATATATATATATATATATATATATATATATATATATATAAAGTGTAATGAACCTTGAACCTTTAGAAATGTAATTATTTTTTGCAAATCAGATATCAGATTCATGTATGAATGTTTACCAACTCAGAAATGTACCATATCACTTCAAATTTTTGGAAAGTAAACCGGTTATGAATGCCTCAAGTTAATTATATATTCTGAAGTCTATTATCATTAGGGATGTTTAATTAGTACAAATAGCTATTTACTCATCCCATTGTTTATCAAAAACAAACTCACCCAAGAAAATCAGTCGTTATTACAATCAAAAATATTTTAATTCTCATTGATATATAAAAGCCCTCATTTTCTTATCAAAAGTAATCAAAATAATTCTAAGGTTATGACCGCATACAAGAGTTAAGACAAGATGTTTTTAACAATATAATTATTCAAATTACCAAAGCCCTCTATTCGTCACAGACATATTTACAAACAGAAATAGGACAACTCTACGCGAAATTAAAATAATTAATACCGGAGGGCCGAACGTTTAATTAGTGATTATAAAACTCATATGAATTGAAACAGGTAATTAGCGAGTTAATTAGTAACAGCACGTGAAGAGAGAGTTTGCTTTAATACAATGATGCAGAATCAAGCTTTTTGTACGAATACGCGCGTATGTAAATACTCTTAATAACTCTCCTTCTCTTAGACTTAAATAACAAAATTATTAATTTGATAAATATTATATAAGAATTTAATTTATAGAAAAAATCACAAACAATTATAGAGATGTAAAATCTTTGCTGCAACGTTCTGGCTGTTAAATAAAGAGCAAGAAATAAAGGCAGGCACACATACAGACAGGCAAAGAAATATACCTCCAGAGATTGAAGGGGAAAAAACACGACCGTGGTCAGCAAAGAAATATAGGAGACCTAACTGTCCAACTATTCAAAATATTTCAAAATTATTGCTGAGCTCCCTCTGCTTAATTAATGGATCTGTGTATGGGTTTCCGAGCTGCAGCTGCTGAGTTGATAAGCACGAGGACCTCTTAACTGCACTAGCTCTTCTACTCCATCTCTTCCTCACCAATTACTCCATCTTTTCCTCACCAATTACTCCATCTTTTCCTCACCAATTACTCCATCTTTTCCTCACCAATTACTCCATCTTTTCCTCACCAATTACTCCATCTTTTCCTCACCAATTACTCCATCTTTTCCTCACCAATTACTCCATCTTTTCCTCACCAATTACTCCATCTTTTCCTCACCAATTACTCCATCTCTTCCTCACCAATCCTTCCTCTTCCTCGCTGGGAAAGCACTGAGGATTGTGTAAAGCATCTAACTGTCCCACATTTCGAGAAAATTCATGTCGTGAAGCCCGGTTATCATCCGGATGTTGTGCTGAGGTTCGTGTAAGCCGATGGACATTCTTTTAGAATAACGATCGAAAATCTTTAAACCGTGGTGTCAGGACTCGTGGGAGAGGGAGGGGGACATGTTCAGAGCGGAGCCTTCACTTTTTAACGGGATTCGCAGGAGTTTCTGGGACATTCGGATTACGGCTTCCGTCGTATATAGATGAGAGATTATTTTTGTTTTAAGCTGGTTCATGTACACAGGTCGGAAACGTTGGTCTGGTCAGAAAAGTTTAGCCCAGACAGAAAAGTTAGTCGATCCAGAAAAGGTTAGCACAGAAAAAAAAGGTTAGACTGGTCAAAAAATATCAGACCGGTTAGAATGTTTTCCGGACAGAAACGTCGACCATTCAGAAAGATCAGCCAGGTTAGAAGTGTCAGAACGGTCGATCAGATCAGGAAGACTAACCCGGTCTGAAAGGTAGGCCTGGCCACAAAGATCAGAGCAAAGATATTTTGTCTGTGATCTATGAGTCAGTTACTGATTTCTTTGTTTCATCTATTTCTAATTGTCTATGTATGCTCGTTTCTTCGTAATTGTTCTGTGCGTCCAGTGTTCGTTAGCTTATTTGTTCTGTCCATTTGTTCATTTCTCAACTTTTTTTTCCGTTTCTACGCTAATCAATTTGACAAGTATTCATGTCACCATATGCTGCTGCATCTCGCTTTCGTGCCAACATGACAACTCACAAACCGCTGAACTTCACACAGTTACAATGTACTGAACTTGACTTGAAAGGCTCAGAATTTCACTAACAATACAAGCATTGTATCGCCGCAACATCATCAAGAACAAGATCAAAGGTCAGAGGGTAGGGTGTTTGTTCCATATTTTAATTTGTTTAACGACTGGAAGGTACGTAGGAGAAGATACGTCAGGGACATCTTTAAGCAACCTAGCATTAGCGCCAGACGATGGGGGTCCAGACGTCAAGATGAGACAAGCAAAAAGTCTGAATCGGGAGAATTATGGCTCGTAAGAACTCCCAAGTGAGTCATGGTTTGATGTTAACAATATACAATGGCATGAAAGACTCTTCTTCTCTATCTTTTTTTTTATCTTTCTCTCGTTTTCTCTCTCTCCTTCTCTTTCTCTCTCTCTCTCTCTCTCTCTCTCTCTCTCTCTCTCTCTCTCTCTCTCTCTCTCTCTCTCTCTCTCTCTCTCTCTCTCTCTCTCTCTCTCTTGCAATCCCTCCCTCTCTCTCTCTCTCTCTCTCTCTCTCTCTCTCTCTCTCTCTCTCTCTTGCAATCCCTCCGTCTCTCTCTCTCTCTCTCTCTCTCTTGCAATCCCTCCCTCTCTCTCTTGCTCTCTCTCTCTCTCTCTCTCTCTCTCTCTCTCTCTCTCTCTCTCTCTCTCTCTCTCTCTCTCTCTCTCTCTCTTGCAATCCCTCCCTCTCTCTCTTGCTCTCTCTCTCTCTCTCTCTCTCTCTCTCTCTCTCTCTCTCTCTCTCTCTCTCTCTCTCTCTCTCTCTCTCTCTCTCTCTCTCTCTCTCTCTCTCTTATTCTATGTACATTCTTTTACTGTCTTGAAAGCTCTTTGTCTCATAAATGTTTTCCTTTTGTTCCCTCACTTACTCTCGCTTCCTCTCTTCCATCTCTCTCAAGTGATTGTTTTATCCTGTAGAAGCTCTCGCTTTCCTCAAGTAATGTTTTCCCATCGTATAATTTTTATTTCCTCTAAATTCTCTGTTCAACATCTTCCCCCTCCTTCTCCTCTTTCTTATTCTCCCCTTTTTTACTCCTCCTCCTTATCGTCTTCCTTTTCCTTCTTTCCCTTCTTCGCCACCGTCTCCTTTTTCCCCAACCTCTCTTCTCCCCCCTTTCTCTTCCTCTTCCGTTAGTGTACCAAAACAAACATACAACGGAAACCGTTTCATTTTGCTTCTTGATGCGCGAAACATTACACAACGTCCCCAGATGGCCGTAACTGGTCGTCTAAGCTCTCCCGAGATGCCCATTACCCCTCCAGCTCCCTTACCAGTCTCTCGTATACACAGTGTGCGATGGTCTCCATAAACGTTGTTAAATTGGAGGTTTTTATTTACAGGTAACAAAACGCAAAGGTACATGAATTAAATTTATATAGATTAATTTTTAAGTCAGTGGATGGTACTTGGGATGAGGGCAAGTTATAATATGAATACATTTGTTTGAGTCTGATAGGGACGATTATCATTGAGGGAAGACATGATTGTTGATGGTGTTTAATTTTTGTATATTTTAGGTTCACATTAACGGGATAAATAGCTTAGGAACATGAGAGGTAAGTCTTCAAGACGTGATATTCCTACTCAATTGAACAAAGAGCCAAACTTGACAAAGTTCTGTCCAACAGTTGGACTGGGCGATAGAGCGAGGGCCTCGTTACTTACAGGTCCACGTTCAATCCCCAACGGTGCAAGTGGGGTAGGTCCCATTCCTTCCCTCTGTCCTATCTCAAAACCATACCTTCCAAGTGCTTTATAATCGTAATTTCGTAGCACATTCTCTTGATAATTACCTTACCTTACCTTACCTTAAGAAAGTTCAAAGGTGCAATGCAAAACTGGCCATTAATCCCAATAGATGGAGTTGTGAGGAAATTCTGATGATGTTTGATTTCACTACATTTAAGGAACGATAGAACAAAGTCGACATCAACACAATAAAGATTTGTTATATGCGTTGACAAGGCGTAAAGAAACACAATTTTCACAACGTACAGATTTAAAACAAGAGGAAATGGCTTGAAATTACCAAAAAATATGTTTCATAAGAATGTAAGTAGACATGTCCTCACTATAGAATTAGTTAGTGAGCCAGAAGTTTGAGAGAGAAAAGGGAAGTTGTAATCATCTTCGTACACATTCTCAAGACATTGGTATTACTTCATAGGAAGGAACACTACATCCACTTGGATCTTCCTGGCACTGAATTGTTATTTCCCACGGTGTTGCAGATAGAGGATGTTGCGGATTGCGGATCTATCCTAATTCGTGGATAGAGGGTGGATTAATTAATCACCAGACCCTTTTCTGGTGATCTATGGAGGGTTCAAATGCATTGAAGATCCAAGAAGGGAAAATTTTTATTACCCATTATATTGTCGATTTGTAATTTATATTCATATATACAAATGTAAATCATGGGGTACCCGGTTGTGTCCGGGTCTCTCTTCCCTCTTCCTCATCCCATCTCTCTCTCTCTCTCTCTCTCTCTCTCTCTCTCTCTCTCTCTCTCTCTCTCTCTCTCTCTCTCTCTCTCTCTCTCTCTCTCTCTCTCTCTCTCTCTCTCTCTTTATTTCCAACCTCTCCACCCTACTCCTCACCTCTCCCGAAGATACCCCTCTCCCGGGGTATGTTCTCTCATACCACTCACCCCTTTTCCTTTCTCCTCGCCGCCTTTTTCCCAATCTCCCCATCTTCCCCCTCTCTCACCTCTCACACTTTCTCCCATCCGCTCTCACCTCTCTCCTCCTTTTCTCTCTTCGCCTTCCTACCCCTCTCCACTACTCCTTTCCCCTCCACATTCATCCTTCTTCTATCCTTCCCTCCACCGCACTTCTCCCCGAACACAAAAGAATTGAAGTTCAAAGTTTACAAATACACCATGACCTTAGGGCGAGAGAATGCATCACAATATACGGGAAACTCATGTCCGATTTTATTTCAGACTTCATGATAATCACAAAGGGCCACTTAAGATGCCAATATATCTTAAATAATGGCACCTCGGCTGATCCTGAATGGACTATTCCACTCGCAAAAACTGCTATATTTCATGTGTGAAAGTTGGATGAGATAGGCCATATGCGTCTGGCTTGTATATATATATATATATATATATATATATATATATATATATATATATATATATATATATATATATATATATATATATATATATATATATATATATATTACAAGAAATATAAATTTAATATTTTGGCAGCAAAATTAAACATTTACTCTTCATTAATATTTGCTATATCACTTTTTAATTCAGTCGTGTTGCCAAACAAACATTTATGATGGCTAATGATTTATTTTACCTTTCACTTCCCACTTTTTGTATTATTTACTGAGAGTTTCTTATACTTATTTATTCTGTTATTCTTACAGCCATAAGTATTTTATAATTACTCTAAGCCTATAATTTATGTTGCTTAATGCTGCGTCGAACAATTTCAATGTCAAGTTTCAAGTTATAATATATATAATTATAATATATATTAAATATAATTAGTTCATTTCATAATTATTTAATTAATTTCGACATAATTTTAGAGAAAAATTCGTGATAAATGGAGTGATGATTGAAGGGAAGAGAGAGGTTTGGTGGAGGACACCCACACACACACACACACACACACACACACACACACACACACACACACACACACACACACACACACACACACATACAACACACATACACACACACACACACACATACAACACACATACACACACACACACATACAACACACATACACACACACACACACACATACAACACACATACACACACACACCCTAGCAGTAAGCAGATACATAGAAGACAACTGTTGCATGTTGCATCCTGGAGATATGTGAATGTGAAAAACAAATATAACAGACATGATAAAGAAAATAAGTTTCGAGAAAATACATTAAGCTGAACGTTAGAGATGCTGGGTCCAAGAGCTAACAACTTGTTCCTACAGGAAGAAACAGTAAATATGAATAGTATATACGTATCCAGCTCTCCACTGATACGTATTTACATATCCACGGAGAGCGATATGTAAGAATATAGACTTTATAGAGAAAAGTCTGTATTCCTCACCTCCATAAAAGATACAGGTTAGACGGATTTAAATTAGTATAAAAAGAAATTAAAATCATCATTCACTTGGCCTTACTAATCAGTCCAACCTTTAATCTACTCAAACTACTTATTGAAACTACACTGGCCGCGCGCTCTCTACCTTGTTTTACTTGGGGTCTAAACTACTGGTCAACGCTAGCTCCTGGTATGGTGTTCTCCCTGTCAACACCTGTCAACACCTGAGATTCTCCTGGGAGAATTGCCAGCATTTTTATACCTTCACAAGAAACCACCCAAAGTCATCTTGATTACGGCTGCTATTATATCATAAAACTTGTAAATAGACCCCCAACTAACTTCGTCATGCATACTCCTCGAAGCTAACCCAATTAACAAGCCTTATAACGCTATATTATATGCAGGTAAGAGCCAAGTTGAGTTAAGGCTTTGACTAATAATGCTTCACCCTAATTTTAGAATGATTGGATACTGATAAAATAAAAATCTTACAATCTTATTTTTTTTCTAGTAATTGTTATATATTTGAGTAAGACTTCAATTTGCGTTTTAACGTTAAGTAATTTCTTCCTCTGTCTGCCTTTGGTGGTTGTGCCGTGGTGGCTTAAGTTTATGAATCTTTGTGAGACCATAATCTGGCTTTATTGAAGGATAGTTAATTATAAAGAAGTATTAGTTTTATATATATATTGCCTTTATAATTCCAGGAGTTGGGTTAGTAAAATCGCGGAACGGGGAACTAAATTGTACAGTTCCTTCTTATAAAGGGGTAATAGTATTTTAAGCTTAACTCCATTATCAAATTTAGTGTAAGATTTTTTTTAGATGTATATGCATTATATAAATTGATAAAATTTATTATATTTAAGATTAGAAGGCGATCCGACTGCTGTCCTCATCAAACCATCATAGGTATTGATAAATATAGTTTTATAAACATTGTTAACGATTTATCCTAAAAGATGATTTATAAATAATCAATATGGCAACAGGGAAGATTCGTTATTATACATACGATCAATAATGAGTGACTATATGAGGGATGCTCGTCTAAATCTCTCTCTCTCTCTCTCTCTCTCTCTCTCTCTCTCTCTCTCTCTCTCTCTCTCTCTCTCTCTCTCTCTCTCTCTCTCTCTCTCTCTCTCTCTCTCTCTGCTCACTCCGTCCCCAAACACCAACCACCCGACAAGTTCTGCGTCGCCTCTTCCTCAGTTTGCTCAAATTCACCCGAAATTTACCTTTGCGGCCAGTTTGCTGTGCGATAATCATTAGCAACCAGCTAAAGATCAGGATCTCCGGTAACTGGCATTAACCAGCTAGACTCCCCTTCAATTGCCTAGCAACATGGCATTCAGTTAATAATGAGCAATAAATGTTTATATGGTATAAAAGATAAACATATTTACATGTTTATCTTTTTATTAAAATTCATTACTATTATTATTATTATTATTTTATCTTTTACTCACACTTTATATTTTATTCAATTACTGTTTGTCAACACGTTTATCAAGACTCTTCTCTCCATATAAACTCTACCAGCATCTCTAGTTTACATCTGAACATACTCTTATTTCTTACCCTTTCTCTTTCAACCCGTTCTCGCAAATTCGTAAAGTCAATATTGACTTATTAACTACGTGCATAGGTGATATACTAAACATAATAGATACCCTTAAAAAGATTCATAGAAAACACCGACCTTACCTAACCTTGTTAGTATGTTAAGATAAGCATCTTATAGCTTCGTAATTACAATTATTACCTAACCTATAATAGGTATAGGTTAAGTAATAATTGTAATTACGAAGCAATAAGATGCTTATCTTAAGATACTAACAAGGTTAGGTAAGGTCGGTGTTTTCTATGAATCTTTTTAAGGGTATCTATTATGTTTAGTATATCACCTATGCACGTAGTTAATAAGTCAATATTGACTTTACGAATTTGCGAGAACGGGTTGTCTCTTTACGTATTCTGTCTGTCTCTTCTCTTTTTTCACGTGATTCTTTGCTCCTCTACTTATTGTTTTTTATCTAATGCCACCCCCCTCTCCATTTGATTTATTTACAAGGCCATCCATTTTTTGTCTACACATACTAACAGCGTTTCCTCTTTTTATACATACCACCTGACTCTTTGCATCTATACATGCATCATATTATTCAGTCTCTCCCGTCTCATGCTCGAGTGGTTTCACCTCCTCTCTATGGCTGTACCGAGGCATCAACTATCCCACGTTACAGCTGTATCTAATTCTCTGAAACCTGTTCTTATTCTTTAATCAAAAATGACTCTTACGCTCTCATTTAGAAAGCATTATCCCTCGAGGAGTCTAAAGTTTGGCTACAAACTTTGTGTTTTCTTCTGAGTAGTTGAGAATGTTATTGTTCTTTTCTTTTATTTGTTGTGTGTGTGTATGCGAAAATTGTGTTTGGTAAAACAACAAAGAGTTGCTCTCCTAATCTGATAATTTTTGGTTTCCAGTACCAGCAATTATCCATGATTACTGAAATCTCTCCTTCTCCTCCTCTCTTATTAAGTTTTTTTCGCATCGCAAAACTCCAGCATCCACTCTGTGCCACAAGATTCCCTCTAATTCCAAATATCATTTACTACACTTCCAAGCTCCTTTACACTCCCTTACCTTCCTCTGCCTTCTTCTGTATCTCAAATTTACCCAGAGCCCCCCCCCTCATCTGGGAGCTGCAAGAGCATTGGCCAAAATAACGCTGGACCGTCTAATGGTATAGTACGCTAATGTTCACTGAATGTTTACGCAGATAAACTCAAAGACTGAACAGATCACACAAACCTAAGTCTCTGGGTGACGCACTATTATTTATTTTTGCTTTCCTTTAGCGATGGATGAGTATTTAAGACATGTGTTGGCCACTGTGAGGTTAGGCAGATGTGTTTAACAACTACACTTCTCCATTACACCACGGCCACTATTTTCCAGATTTCCATTAAATCTTAATGGAAATCTTATTTGGTTTGAATATATGCAGAGAGTTAAACAATGTTCTAGTGGTCTGTTTGGCATAAGAGAGCCAGTATTTCTGAGGAGTAGGTTGCGTCATTGTTCCCATCAATAAACCAGTAAACCAGTTCAAGTGCTCACAAACAGTCCATAGAGTTTTTTTTTAGAATTTTGAGTTTGTTTATCTATTATGTGCATCATATCCATCCAGTGAACGGCGGTGTACCGACATACCCATTGTGGGAGTGGTAGGGGACCTCATACCAATCCTGTGAACGGATGAGGAGCTAATACCGTGATGTGAACGGTACTGGATCCTGTAATAATCCTGTGAACGGTTATAGACCCCCATACCCATCCTGTGAACGGTTATAGACCCCCATACCCATCCCGTGAACGGTAGTGGACCCCAAAATTCGTTTAGCTTAGCAAGTTACAGCGCTAATGAAATAGCTACACAATTTTGAATCATCTATATCTTCACAGTTTATCAAACTAACATCACCCAGACCTCCAGAGGTCCTTACATAAAGAGTGAGCGCTTGTTAGAGCGAGCGAGCCAAATACAAACATCATTAATTTGCCTATTATGCACCCCACGCCTCTCCAGTGAGGGAGGCGGTGGAAAAGTTACAAGCACCAGCATGCATTACCTTCATTTTACAAACTGGGGGATTATTAGCTGAAATTTCTGGCAGAACGCTATTTATAATGACATATTTAAACATTTCTTGATCATTTGGGACACCGTGGGTATTGAAACAGTGTGCAGAAGCCCTTTGCTCGCCCGCTCTCAATAGTGTATAGAAGGTCACTGGAGACCAGAGACCTACCAGAAATATGGAAGACGGCCAGTAGTCCCAATATACAAAAAAAAGGTGACAGACAAGAGGCATTGAACTATAAGCCAGTGTCCTTAACAATCTCCGAATGCATTATTTTTGCTTGCGTATTCCATCATAAAGTGAAGCAAGTTGTGTAAATAATTTAGTTAACATAATTTACATTTGGTCAGATGTTCATCAACGAACTCACGTGTCGTTCAATCCGGAGTTGCCTCGTACCATCGCCTACCTGATTAGTTGTGATTATCATGGAACGAAGACCTGCAATCTTCTAGATAATTCCAATGCCAGCATGTTGCTTACACAATTGCACAGTTTCATAAAAATCTAATTTTTAAAGTTTATTATTCAGATATAGCAGAGCTAAGATATACACACACACATGGTTACTATATATAGGCTCGGTGACCCTATTAGGAAGCACTGATTATCTCTGGCAATAAAAATATGGATGAAGAGGCTATATTGTGAATGATCTCAAAGTAAGGTAATTATGAGGGTGAAGCTGGTAAGCTAGTTACTAGATAACACTTGGACAAGGATAACAAGGATGTGTGGACGTCACCCAGGTATTTGGATTATCTGGAATCGAACCTGGACCTTGCAAGAATTTAAGCTTTCGCTCTACCGACTAGTCGAAGTGGATGGGAAGCTGTTATCAAGTCAAGCAATAGAGTTTGTGTCGAGAGTGGGATTTTTTATGTGTGTGTGTGTGTGTTTGTGTGTGTGTGTGTGTGTGTGTGTGTGTGTGTGTGTGTGTGTGTGTGTGTGTGTGTGTGTGTGTGTGTGTGTATGTGTGTGTGTGTGTTTCTAGATAACAGTGATAACCAATTGGATGCTACAGATAACACGGAGCATTTTTTTCAATATTTCCATAGATAAAAATACAAGGATATATTTTACACGTGTTCCAATTAGTTCGCGAATTTATTCAAGATAAAATTTGTAGAGAGCTCGCCAATTCATGGGTCAAGCTGCTATTGACTCCCCGTGATAAACCGACATAACTTTTTGAGTCACACAGATATAGCTAACGATTATTATTTAATTCATGTAATGACGTTAGCATGTTAATTAACACGTGTGTGGGCTTGATTTCGTTTGATAAAAACTATTTGATGGGAAAAACGTAAACAAAACTTTGAAAACGAAATACGATATATTTAATTTCGTAATTAAACGAAATTAATTACGAAATAGTTAACCCGCGGCGTGGTAATCTGAACATGGTCTTGAACCTGTCGTGTGTTATCAATGTTCACAAGTGAACAGTAAAGGTGGTGGCAAATTTCCGGGGTCTGTCGGCCCCGGAAATCGAACCCCGGTCCACATAACTACGTATCAAGCATGCTGTCCACTCAGCCACCGACCCCTGTTGGTGTACTCACCTAGTTGTACTCACCTAGTTGTGCTTGCGGGGGTTGAGCTCTGGCTCTTTGGTCCCGCCTCTCAACTGTCAATCAACAGGTGTACAGGTTCCTGAGCCTATTGGGCTCTATCATATCTACACTTGAAACTGTGTATGGAGTCAGCCTCCACCAGCTGGTGGAGTGTATGTGTGTGTGTGTGTGTGTGTGTGTTTAATACTTGAATGTCAACACTTCAAAACAAATAATTTCTTCTAATGTTTAAAATCTTAAAAAAAAAAAATCCTAATATTCTCTTCCTTTTAATCATCTTGCAACAAGAAAACAAAGTCAAAACCCTAACAATTCCATAACCATTAACTCATGATCACAAACCAGTAGCCGCCACTCACGACAGACATAAATTGCAGCGGAAAAATTCCACAATGACATGCTATGCAACAATTCTTGCAGTTGAAGGTCGCATGTTTATATATATATATATATTTTCGTATTATTTTTTCCCAGCAGCTCAACAGGTTACATTTCCGCTTTTTTAGTGACATGTAATTGTTTAGGTGGGACCCCACACTGGTACCAGACTCGCTTTTACATCAGAGGGAACTATTTCCAAGGTTTATTTTATGGACGGAAGAATAGGCCAGAGGAGTGTAGAGTGAGGAGAGAGCCTTCATATACATTCTCCTGATTTTTGTCGTCGGTGCATTTAGTCAGCAGAGTCAACAGCTGTGTTGATTTTCGCTCTGTGTTTACAGAGTTTTGTACTCCTATGCAATTCTATGTACTCCAAAGCCCTATAACATTTACCCCCTCGGTACTCCTGTGTACTCAAATGTACTCCAAGGTATTTCAATGCGTGCCTGATTTAATATACTCCACTGTGCTCTTGTTAATTCCTGTGCACTCCCATGTATTTCTCTGTAATTTAAGGCTCTTCCATTTACTCTGATGAACTCCAATGAACTCCTAATTACTTACATCTACTCACACGCTAGTTATAGTAAGCAAGACGAGTTTTACACTCATCATCACACAGCGTAATGTCCGGAGTGGGAGTCATTGCTATGAGCTTCTTCTCGAGTTATGTATTCACTAATGCAAAACGAAACCGAAGTGGGTTAGAATCCACCCAAAAACTAACGCGACGAAAAGAAGGGATCAAATTACTACGCAAATTATCTCTGGAAAGATTTTCAGTTCAGCGAAACTCTTCCAGGGAAGCAGCACGTGAACGTATAAACCAGTCATTTACCGGTACTTCGATGAGGGGAAAAAATACATAAAACAAGTTTAAAACAACGGTTTGGGACTTTAAAACGACGGTTTGGGACTCATGGCGGCCTCGATATGAGACAGGAAGATAAAATCATCAAAAAAACAGCGAGCAGAAGGGTCACGTGTCTGGTATATTTAGACAGACGACAGAAAGAGGTCCTCTGCACGAACATGAAAATGGAACACACTCCAAAAAATTACTTTCCAGTTGTCCGTCCAGAAAGGCTACAGATGTTGCATCACAAGCTGTGTGAAGAGCGCAACATTCACAGCAAGAAAAAGGGGAAATATTCGATTGTATTCCACGGTAGAGTACATCTGGCGAGGAGGTACTATCCAAATGGTGAAATAAAAATGGTGAACTCGTTCCCAAATGGTGAGATGAAATTGCATATTACAGATGTCCAGTGAACAAAGTAAGCTGAAGGTTGCAAGTGGTGGAAGCATCGTCGAAGACAATACAGTATATATATATTAACTTCTTTGATGCTCATTTGATTCAATTTTTTTTAAATATAAATATGATAAAAGCGTGAGAAGCGAGTCATTGCATTAATCGAAGAACGTTCGAAAGGCGGGGCTAGGATCCTAGCTCGACCCTGCAAGCACATTTAGGTGAGTATATGCACACACACACACACACACACACACACACACACACACACACACACACACACACACACACACACACACACACACACACACACACACACACACAAACACACACACACACACACACTTAAATTCCAGGAAAATGGAAAGTCATTAGTTACGCTCCCAGCCAACTGGAAGACCAAGATACACCAATAGTGTGCAACTGACCAATTGTCACTCCTGCCAGCCTCATAACGAACCCAACAGCTACTAGAGAGCCAGCCACCACAATCATTACTCTGGTCTAATGAGCCGCGAAACCCACGTTCTCCATTACTATGAGTGTGAAAACGTTTATGGGTTTATAAAGCAGAGAACTGCTTACGAGAAGACAGAAAATGATGGAGATATTATTGGAAACTCAACACAAAATATTTTAATGGAACAAGATATATAATTGTGATCAGGAAGGCATGTCGCAGGCCATATATCTTGACCCCCTCGGATCCAATGGCACTCGTTACGTTGCTAGAGTGGCACAAACCAGGTGGTTAGGACCACTGGCGAGTGATTAAACGCTATCACTCTCATGCCTCCATATATATTCTCTCTCTCTCTCTCTCTCTCTCTCTCTCTCTCTCTCTCTCTCTCTCTCTCTCTCTCTCTCTCTCTCTCTCTCTCTCTCTCTCTTCTCTCTCTCTCTCTCTCTCTCTCTCTCTCTCTCTCTCTCTCTCTCTCTCTCTCTCTCTCTCTCTCTCTCTCTCTCTCTCTCTTTCTCTCTCTCTCTCTCTCTCTCTGTTTCTCTCTCTCTCTCTCTCTCTCTCTGAATATCTTTTCCTCATTCATTCTCACTCATTTTTTATCCACTCTAGTCCATCGTCATTTTGTTTTTCTTCTGTTTCGTTCCCCCTCTTTCCGTGTCCTCTGCTCGTTTAGTCTTTTTATCTCCACCCACCAAACTTCCCTCTTATCTTCCTCTCCCTCCCCCCCCCCACTCCACTCTACACAGGATAGCATACCATGGCCTGAATCAAGCTCGTTATTGCGTATTTCTGCTCCACGCTGTTAACTATTATGAGATGCTTTTATGGGACATAACTACTTTCGTGTCTGTCTGTCTGTCTGTCTGTCTGTCTGTCTGTCTGTCTGTCTGTCTGTCTCTCTCTCTCTCTCTCTCTCTCTCTCTCTCTCTCTCTCTCTCTCTCTCTCTCTCTCTCTCTCTCTCTCTCTCTCTCTCTCTCTCTCTCTCATCTGGTGTTTCAGATAACGTGTTATCTCCTCTACAATAATGGCTTCTTCTGCCGTTTATCTCAGATTTTCCTACTCTGATCTTACTATCTTACATTCATCACCGCCGCATCAACCAAGCCAGCCACCCATTCACCCACCCACTAAACCATACAGTCAGCCAATCACCCATCCGGGCCACGCATCCAATCATCCGGACAGCCAACCGCCCAGTTATACAGCTAGCCGCCCACCGAACCAATCACCCAGATTCTCACCCAGCTATTCAGCTAGCCCCTGAGCCAGCCTCTTTACCTTGAGGTTACCTTGAGGTGCTTCCGGGGCTTAGCGTCCCCGCGGCCCGGTCGTCGACCAGGCCTCCTAGCGAGAGTACGACACTTTTACATTGTCTCTCCATTTTATGTACAAATTTCCGTGTATCTAAATGAGTGTATGTGTGTGTGTGTGTGTGTGTGTGTGTGTGTGTGTGTGTGTGTGTGTGTGTGTGTGTGTGTGTGTGTGTAGGTGTGGGTGTGTGTCTAAAAGTCTGTCGAGCTTTCCACAATGCCTAAGGGATTTGTATTACAACGTGCCAGCCACCCTGATTGTTTTTCAGGCCCTGATATCTTGCGGGAACTCTGAGCACGACCCAATGAAGATGTATCACCAAACAAGTTAGAGAGAGAGGAAAAAAAATAGTGGGGTGAAAAGAGAGAGAGAGAGAAAAAAAAATGAAGGGAGAATAAGAGAGGTAACGGATGGAAAAGTATGATAAAGATCGTAAGAGAGGGAGGGAAGGAAGGAAGGAAGGAAAGGGAAGGTTTTTCATCCTGGGTGATGTGTCATCCTCTCTACATGCATTTTTACTCTCATGAATTACTTAAACTCTATATAAATGTTATCTATTTCCACAACACAGCTGTAGCCCACATATCCCGGTAGACAGTAGGTACTTTAAGACATAAGTATGGTCTTCTCCTTCCCATTCCCCGGTATATGAGGGATGGTAATACACAGGTATAGCCCATAATCCCCGGTACATAGAGGCTGCTAAGACACAGTAATAGCTCTTTGTCCCCTGGCATATGAGGGTGTTAAGACCCATGGGTGGCCCCCCCAGTCTCCGGAATATGAAAGAGGAAGAAAATATTGTCATATTGCTCCAAATCCCCCTTGTCATTTGAGTTGTCAAGACACAGCCATGGTTCCCAGCTCAAAAAATGTGAGAGTGGTAAGATTTTCCACTTAAGAGTATTGTCTTATGTTACATTGATAAACTCTGCGTAAGTCTACACATAGGTTATTAATTCTTCTTTCACCAGTTCTTCTTTAATCGTGCATTTTTGGCTATGTGATT
>NC_091200.1:18870282-18905282 GCF_040958095.1 Procambarus clarkii | reverse complement strand
TAATAATAATTTTAATAATAATAACAACAATAAAGGTATATAATACATTTAATAATGAGAAAATCAAATAAAGTTCTGATGAGACTCGATCCCACACTTGAGAGATTCCCAGCCAATGGCGCTAACCACTGGACCACCCTGACTTGATAAAAGTTATACAACCATATTTCTATTAATATCACAGAAAATCTGGTGGCCTCTGCTGAACACAGTCTAAGATTTTACATATAAACTCCCAAGCCCTAGGGTGAAAGGAACATAGTTCATACACCGTGTTCTGGGAGGTTATACGCAAAAATTTGAACTTTCTTCAGTAGAGGCCTCCAGACATCTTGTGATTTCAGTAGAAATCCCGTTGTATAACTTTTAGCAAGTCTCTCGGTCGTGGGTACGAGTCACCTAAGAGCTCAAGTTGATTTTCTCATTGATATATATCACGTTAATGTGTTTACTCTGTATCTCTGAGTGTCTGTGTATCATATTAGAACAGATATTTCTGTTTCTAACAGGTTCTAAAATTAAATGTTTCTTGAGTTTACTCAAAAAGCGGGTTCTGTCAATCAAATAGTTCTGCATCTGTGTGTAGTTCTGTCGAAGCTAGAACTATTTGGTTGACAGCCCGAGTGAATGGGGGAAGTTGTGTGAAACCCCGGGTAGGCTTCAGTGGAAGCCTAGGAATCCTCGTGGGTGCAGTAGCACTCCAGTTATCTTGAGGTTATCTTGAGATGATAAGAAATAAACTGCGGGGACACTCGGGGCCCCAGTGTCCCCGCGGCCCGGTCTTCGACCAGGCCTCCACCCCCAGGAAGCAGCCAGTGACAGCTGACTAACACCCAGGTACCTATATTACTGCTAGGTAACAGGGGCATAGGGTGAAAGAAACTCTGCCCATTGTTTCTCGCCGGCGCTTGGGATCGAACCCAGGACCACAGGATCACAAGTCCCGCGTGCTGTCCGCTCGGCCGACCGGCTCCCTCCAGGTTGCAATTATTTTACCATGTCGTGGTGCAGTTGACTAGAGCACGACGGGGAATATACAGCGCATCGGTTCGAACCCCTCATCAAAGCTCTTGTGGATTTGTTCATTTGATTTATCACGTTATTGTGATTTCTGTGTATCACTACAGGGTGCCTCGTAGCCTGGTGGATAGCGCGCAGGACTCGTGATTCTGTGGCGCGGGTTCGATTCCCTCACGAGGCAGAAACAAATGGGCAAAGTTTCTTTCACCCTGAATGCCCCTGTTACCTAGCAGTAAATAGGTACCTGGGTGTTAGTCAGCTGTCACGGGCTGCTTCCTGGGGGTGGAGGCCTGGTCGAGGACCGGGCCGCGGGGACACTAAAAAAAGCCCCGAAATCATCTTAAGATAACCTCAAGATAATCTTAATAATAAAAATAATTCGTTTTGATGTATAAGTCTACGGAACTCACGCATAACATATAACTAACTTCTAGATCAAACTTTTTTTTTTTCCTCTGAAAATAAATGTTCCTTGCAAAACAAATGGTTTAAGTACAAATGAATTTATATTGGTCTTTATGAAATAATCATCCTGAAACAGTATTTACTTACTATCTTCTTGAGGTTATCTTGAGATGATTTCAGGGCTGAACGTCCCCGCGGCCCGGTCCTCGACCAGGCCTCCTTTTTGTTACACACCCCCAGGAAGCAGCCCGTAGCAGCTGCCTAACTCATAGATACCTATTTACTGCTAGGTGAACAAACGCATCAGGGTGAAAGAAACTCTGCCCATTTGTTTCCACCTCTACTTGGGATCGAACCTGGAACCTCAGGACTTCGAATACGAAGCGTTCTCCACTCAGCTGTCAGGCCCCTTAAATATTATTGCCAACAGTATTAGGTGTTCTCAGGCGGTCACCCATTCAAGTACTAACCAAACCCAACGTTGCTTAACTTCGCTGATCGAACGAGTAGCGGTGTTCTCAACGTGGTATGGCCGTTGGCCATATATATCATTCAAAGAAATATACTTTTATATATTTAAATTTTACGAAAATATTTACTTATTGTATAGATTCATTCATGTATCGCTATTACAATAGAATTATAGATATCTACAAGTATATATATATATATATATATATATATATATATATATATATATATATATATATATATATATATATATATATATATAAAAACTCTTTCACTGTCAGTGCTTCCACAAAACATTCGGAATACAACTCTTCACTCTCCCTAGCTAACGATATTTCCCTGCATATATACGAATATTTTATTTCGGAATTGGTGTTTTGCAGTATATATATACTATGATCTATTTTATCATCATTATCTCGTTTATTCACCGTGTTAATTGGTAAGTGATACGAATAATCCAGTTAGTTTCTCACTTTAAAAAACTTTTAACGACAGATTAAACAACAGACTAACAGAGCTATAGAGAGAATGAGCAAACAGAAAGATAGAAATGAAAGGGTAAAAAAAGGGATATATATAGGGAACTTTCAAAACTTGTGAATATATATATATATATATATATATATATATATATATATATATATATATATATATATATATATATATATATATATATATATATAGGTGGACGCTGATAGGTGAACACTGACTGATGAACGATAACAGCACATCTGCAGAAAACCTATTCAAGAATTATCAGACCAAAATATATTCTGTCTCTCTCCGTCATCATTCAGAGTGCCAGCTGCTCAAACTTTTGACTGAGTATTAAGAACGCAAAAGTGAATTGCTTTAAACTTTCGCTGCATTAGTTAAAGAAAAGGGAAAAAGATTCAAGTCCTTCCTCTGTGCCGTACATCTATTTATATTATTTTTCATATAAAATAGTATCAGACACTAGGTACCATTTGGGAGATGAAATTCTTCAAGAATCGGAGAATGAGAAAGACCTGGGGTTGATATCATTCCAGACTTGTCCCTTGAAGCCCATATCAAGAGGATATCATCAGCGGCATATGCAAAGGTAGCCAACTTAAGAACCCCTTACACACTTGTGTAAGAAATCATTCAGAACCTTGTATACCACATATTTCAGATAAACTCTGGAGTATTCAGCTCCAGCATGGAGTCCGTATCTCATCAAGCACAAGACTAAATTAGAAATGATTCCGAAATATGCCACCAGACTAGTACACGAGCAAAGGGGTATAAGCTACGAGGAGAGACAACAGGAACTAAATCTCAACGACGCTGGAAGAATGAAGAGTTAGGGGAGACATGATCACCACACACAAAAGTTTCAGAGGAATTGATAGGGTAGATAAAGACAATTTATAGGAATCTGTAGAGCATTTGATTGAGAGTTGAGAAGGGGGGACCGAAGAGCCGAAGCTCCACCCCCGCTAGCACAACTAGGTAAGTTCACACACAACCATCTTCCCCTTTACCTCCCACACCACCGCTGAGTCCCATGTGCCGCTCCTCTCAAGGTAAACATGACCTGGGATTCTGGGGAATTTACAAGCGCACATCAACGCTGTGTCCACGAAGAAATGTCCTCACGGAACGTCGACATATCCTCGGCAACCGTTGTGTATTTCTTTCCGGAAGACTTAAGTCCCCAGGTTCAACTGTAACGTTCAATCGTGCTATATTTTTTTTTTCTTACCGGAAAAAGTACCTTTTACTGTTTCTTTAAATTAAACAAAAATATAAAAACTTAAACTTTAAATACATATAAATTCGTGCGTAGGTATTTGTCTAAACAAAGAAATATGTAATTATGTAATTAAAAGAATAATATGTACACACACACACACACACACACACACACACACACACACACACACACACACACACACACACACACACACACACACACTCTGGAGAGCCTCTCTTCCCAAGGGAAGGTAAACAACCGCCAGTGCTTTTGTATTACAACTCATTACTTGGCAATTAATTGTAATGACAAAATTAATTTCATTGATATCAACGAAAATAAATCCCCTTTTGAGACAATGGAGTGACTTGAACTCGCGACCTGGTAATTCCTAGACGCCTGTCTTAACCAGCTCGGCCACGATGGTATTAAAGTCGACCAACCCAGAACTCTACTGAGCTCTCTGGGAGGTTCTGGATTTTCATGATTTTCATTTTATATATATATATATATATATATATATATATATATATATATATATATATATATATATATATATAAAATTGTTTATTTATATATTTGTTTCTTTAAATACTTCAACGTCTCTCTCTCAGTTACTCCTTCTTTCTCTCTCTCATCCTCACTATCACTCGTGACTTAATTAAACAAAATAATAGTACAAAGATTCTTGACAATGCTGTTTATTGCCTGCATTTATTAACATGAGCCAGACTTACCTTGTGGATATTAAATTATAAATTAAACAGGATCAGTCATAGAATATCCTCCTGTCCCAGGAAAATTGGTATATTGCAGCACCTCGCTCTCAGGAACTCTAGCACAGGAGGGAGGTACAATCTACCTTCATGGCCATTTGTTCAATACAATCCCTCGGTTTGAAAACTGATTCAGGCAGCTCCTCTCTCTCAAAATATTGACACAATGCAGCTTCTTGTTCACATGAACAAAGTTACAATCCAGTATTAGCTCACTCCCTGGAACACCTCTACAGCATTGTACTCCCTCACTCTCTGGAACACTGCTACAGCATAGTACTCCCTCACTCCCTGGAACACAAGAACCAAACAGTACCTTCTCACCCTGGAATACATTGCACGAGAAAAATAAAATGACACTCAGCTTGGTCTGGCACATATATAAATATATGCCGGTAATACACAGCATTACCAGGAATCCTTCATTACACTTTGCATTTAATTATGTCTCGGTAGGGGAGAAAGTGAGAATAGGGCATATTTGCCCTATTCTCACTTTCTATTCCTATTTCTATTCCTTTACTTTCTATTCCTTTCTATTCCTATACTTCCTTTCCTATTCTCCCTATTTTTCCCTCTTTACATCGTACTCTTCGCCTATTTGTATGAAATACCTGACCTCCTTTATGGTATAAATTTAATATGCCTCGTACAGACCCGAGAGCGGTCGTAGAGAGACCATATACAGCCCCACTCCTGTACCAGGTAAGTCCACTAGGGCTTACCATAGCTCACCAAGTTCCGTGTTACTTGGAACTTATTGTTCCAAGTAGCTTAATGTAAAACAACAACAACACCGTACAGTCCCATCACTTGAGAATGAGGTCCCATTGAGGTAGGTTCGAAACGTTGTGTAAATTTATAATTAGTATAATACAATCTACAGTTAAATTATTATTTTAGTTTACCTCAAACAAAGATGACATGATAAGTCCTCTTCTAATTAAGCCAAGATGCAAGAGCACTCTTCAGATATAAGTCATTATTATAACTGACGAAGTACGAAACTCCAACTTCGACCTGGACATATTAGAGTAATGGTCTCTGAAGTGGCTTCTTGACTTTAATGCAAGATACTGAGATTTGGAACGGAGGCCACAGGAAGAGAACGTGCTGCTGGAAGTCACGTTTCTAGTGTCAGAATAGAAAAAAGGTTTGTGGGTAGACTTAACCCCAAGCAAATTACCGGAGGAACACATTATCAGTATAACATCATTGGTGTAATCAAGGCTGACAAACATTTGTTTAACATTCAGAAACCTGGACAGGGAAGCTTTCAGAACATTACATGTTATACCTTCATTAAATATAATGTCCCAGTAGAAGAAGCACCAAGACAAATATTAGAAAGCCCGTGCATTTACTGCAAGACTAGAACAAGCAGGGCTGACCCACAAGAAAAGAATGAAAAAATGTAATCTCACCACATTGTTTATAATAGATGTAAAATTGACGACACGATTACAATATATAAGATTCCTTGAAACAATTACAAAGTGGAAAGAACCAAAATGTTTAGTCCAAACAAAAGGCGAGACGAGAAAATATGTGATGATGCAAAGTAGAAAACTTCTTTTTTAACACAGGAGTAGTGAATGTGTGGAATAGTTTGAAGGAGGAACCAGTTGACACTATCTTCACACATAGCTTAAATAGAAGGTATGATCAGAAGTAAATGGGTCGGGAGCCATTTTAAATAGCGATCGGCAGGAGGGAGGCTTAGGCCAGGAGCTGAGTCCACCCACCCCTTGTAAATACAGATAATTCAAATACATACACATACGGGGAATATGTGAGCAGTAATAGAAGCCTAACACTCGAGCATTTACAGAGAGAAGCACAAGAGTGTGTCAACAGAGGCGTGCTGGCCGGCCCAGCACACACCACGATGAAAGAAATGTCCCTCGCATTCAGCCTTAATGGGCTAGACCAGAGCACGCCCACACGATCCATCCCAGGCAAAGACTATCCACACCACTCACATGTTCGACCCATCGCACGCTCCCTTGACTCACGACACACTTACTCGACTCGACCCCCCCTCCCCCCTCACCCAACATATCCACTTGACCAGTTTCATGCACACAAGGCTCACAACGCGCTCTTTCGACCACATCTACGCTCATTCGATCCCCCCTCCTCACAAATACCAACTCGGCTAACACCAGGCTCGCTTGACCCACCCTCACACTCACTCGACCCACTCCATGGGCACTCGACCCTCCGCTCGCCCATTCGACACATCTCAAGCCCAAGCAACGTCAGACAAAACTGAGGCAGCTCTCTTGCAAGCATACACACACAAAATAAGAATTTATGGAGATATATTTTCCAGCAGCGTGCACTCATAGCGTGTATGAGTCGTGTGTGGGCTCACGAGTGTACACACCTGCATGATGCGTATTGTCATGAGTGCACACACCTTCATGCTACACGTGTGTCACCATAGAGCAAAGAGCACAAAGAAAATAGCGGTCACTTATGAAAATAAAGGTTAATATGACTGTGATCCGTAAAACAGACAAACACAAACATTGTTTAGATAATATATTTCCTCCGGGACACAAAGGCCTTCCGAGCTATCAACTCAAATTAAGTTTTGAATTTTTAACTTATCAAAAATTTATTCCTAGGTTCTTAACACGAACTTTGCTTCTTACAAGATAAGTCATTGCAGCCCCCTTTCTCAGAAGGCAGCTGCCTGCATAGCTACTTTGTCCTCCATTGGCAAGACCCTGATTTGGGTCTCCAAAAATGTCCAATCTTACAAGATAAAATAAAGAAAACCAAACGATATATGTTTATAGAAATAGATACTTAAGAAGTAGCGAAGATGAATCATAAATTAATCCAGGAACCTTGTATACTGTATCCGAAGAAAATGCACCAGAACCTCTTAAAATATCTTAAGAAATAAAACCCAAATCTTTAATTCCCATTTAGAAAATATTAAAATTAATGACCGACTGCTTAAATATAATGCATTTAAAGTACGTTACAGAAGTCAACCCGTTCTCGCACTTTCTTACAGTAAATATTGACTTATTTAATACGTGCCTATGTGACATACTAAACATACTTGTTTACCTTGAAAAGCTTCATAGAAAACACCGACCTTACCTAATCTTCTTAGTATGTTAAGATAAGCATCTTATTGCTTCGTAATTACAATTATTACTTAACCTATACCTGTAATAGGTTAAGTAATAATTGTAATTACGAAGAAATAAGATGCTTATCTTAACATACTAAGAAGGTTAGGTAAGATCGGTGTTTTCTATGAAGCTTTTCAAGGTAAACTAGTATGTTTAGTATGTCACATATGCACGTATTAAATAAGTCAATATTTACTGTAAGAAAGTGCGAGAACGGGTTGAATGCACGTATTAAATAAGTCAATATTGACTATACGAAAGTGCGAGAACGGGTTGCAGAAGTTGATTTCTAAAAAGATTTCTTGTCGAGCTCACTAAAAAAATTTCATATTTTTTTACATATCAGGTGAAATATGCAACTTATATACTAAAAAGACATTTATCAACAAAACTCGTTCCAAATCAAGTGACGTACGAACGTGCAGATGAGGAGTCACAATAACGTAGCTGAAATATGTTGACAAAACCACACACTAGAAAGTGAAGGGACGACGACGTTTCGGTCCGTCCTGGACCATTCTCAAGTCGATTGTGACACAATCGACTTGATAAAACGATTGTTCAAATGTTCATCTGATTAATGATGTAGGAGCATGTTCTATCCAGTGATGTATGGGCATGTTCATCCGACTAATTATGAAAGAGCTTGTTCTTCTAACCTGTGACGTAATAGCATGCTCACCTAAGCAGTGATAGAGGAGCAAGCTCATCTGACTAGTGAAGTGGGAGCATGATTCTCTAACAAGTGATGAAGGAGCATATTCATCTGACTAGTGTTGTAGTATCATAGTCATCTGAGAGTAATCGTGGGTAAGAAGCATGAGTGTCTCATCAGCGATGCAAGAGCATGTTCATCTTACCAGTGATGTGCCATCGTGTTTATCTGACTGTTTACGTAGAAGCATGATCATCTGACTACTGATATACTAGCATGATCATCTAGCTTGTAATGTAGGAGTATGTTCATCTGACTTGTGATGCAAGAGCATGTTTATCCGATCAGTGATGAAGAAGCAGATTCGTTTGAACAGAGATTTAGGAGTATGCTCATATTAATAGAAATATAGGAATATGTTCATATTACTAGCAATGTGAGAGCATATTCATCTGACTAATTATTTCATTCCTGATCATGTCATCAATTAGAATACATCCAATTACAACAGTCTAACATTTCCGGTTTGACACTCACACACGCACAACCACCTTAAGCTATCATAAATCATGTCTAAACTCTGAACCAGTCTTCGTTAATGAACAGACCAACACCCACCTACCTCTTCCCTCAATCTCTTTTTTCCCTTCCTGCTCTTGTAAGCCTTCCAGCATTCCTAACTCTCACTCCCTCTAAGTCTGGTTTCACTTTTACTGACCACGTCAAACTCTTAAGTTAGGTTTCACATAGGCTGAGACCGTGAACCTCCCTCTAAATTAGGTTTCACATACGCTGAGCACGTCAAAGTTCCTCTAAATTAGGTTCCATACACGCTGAAAACGTCAAATTATTCCTAATTGTAAACTTTCCCGACATCCAATTAATTTTGTGCCTCATTTACTACCCGTGCACTGCATGCAGCTGTACGTATCATTTTGTAAGTAAATATGAATATTTTAAATATAATGCATACAGAAAATGAATAATGAAAAATGGATGGCAGAACAAAAATAAGAGGATTCTTATGGTGCTATTCATTGAGACCCACTGGCAACAATTTGTTACTGAAAATGCATTCATTAACTCTGTCTCGACCTGCTTTCATTTTCTTTCCAAATTCTTCATAATTGACTAGCTTTCATGAGTCGTTTGTTAAAATCAGTGTTAATTCACGTGTACATGTTAGTCAATGCTGACGTTGTGTTAAATTAGATACAATCAAGGTTTGGTAGGGTTTAATTTCTTATCGCTTGTCAAAAGGAAATGGAATGAAGCCTCTTATATAGACAAAGCTCTTAAGCAGAGACTCATATGGAGACTTAAACTCTTAACTCTGTACAACAAAACGCCTTTTGCTATAATATGAAGATAAGCCTCCTATATTATCATTCAAGGAATCCAGCTATGATATCACAGATTACCATGATAGCATGTTAAGATATCCGTCTTAAGATATCTTAAGGTGTTTTAGTGCCTTTTTTCGATCGAAAAAAGACATTATTATATAAAAGCATGAAGACATAATTCATGCAACACTAATGCAAGTTCCCAGTGATGTCGTGGAGACAAGCCTTCATTGATAGCGTTAAGACAAGCTATCTGAAAGTTAAGACAACATAGAGACACGCCTTCTATGATAACATGGGGATAATCCTTCTATGATAACATAAAGACAATCCTTTTATACTTAAATAGAGACAATCCTTCTGTAATAACATAGAGACAATACAATCACCATTGTTGATAATAAAAGTCTAAATTACATTTTTCTTCTCAAATCCAAAGTTATTATATTTTATTGTTATGTTTCCAGTGAAAATGATATACTTTTCATATTTTACTGCATAAATATTTAGAAAAAAATCTGTCTCAACAAACATATGTTTACAAGTTATTCTAAGCTCACATAATCAAAATTTCATCCACAAATAACAGTTTTCCTTGGTTCAAAATCATTGTTTTCCTTCACTCAAAAACAATGTTTTCGGAAATTATTCTCTCTACTCGTAAACTAATTTTTCATATGCTTACAAATAATGATTCACTCTACTCTGCCACACTCTCGCTCTCTCTCTCTCTCTCTCTCTCTCTCTCTCTCTCTCTCTCTCTCTCTCTCTCTCTCTCTCTCTCTATCTCTCTCTCTCTCTCTCTCTCTCTCTCTCTCTCTCTCTCTCTCTCTCTCTCTCTCTCTCTCTATCTCTCTCTCTCTCTCTCTCTCTCTCTCTCTCTCTCTCTCTCTCTCTCTCTCTCTCTCTCTCTCTCTCTTTCTCTCTCTCTCTCTCCCTCTCTCTCTCTCTCTCTCTCTCTCTCTCTCTCTCTCTCTCTCTCTCTCTCTCTCTCTCTCTCTCTCTCTCTCTCTCTCTCTCTCTCTCTCTCTCTCTCTGTCTCTCTCTCTCTCTCTCTGTCTCTCTCTCTCTCTCTCTCTCTCTCTCTCTCTCTCTCTCTCTCTCTCTCTCTCTCTCTCTCTCTCTCTCTCTCTCTCTCTCACTCTCTTTTGCTCTCTCTCTCTCTTTACCATATTAGACTAGAATATGACTGGCGTGAAAAGTCGTGAAAAGCCGAATGATCACTCAGAGAACTTGGCTTAAATGGCCAATCAGACATTGATTGATGGCTAATGAGAACGCTTGGCTTAATTGGCAACCAAACAGCTTACGTTAATAATAACACGAAGATCTTGGATGATCACCTACTGGCAGAGCAGGAGGCCAGGTAACTGAACGAAGAGGGGAGACTATTTTAGACATTTTAAGAGTCGTCCACTCACCAACTAGTCACAATTCATGGCCAAACAGCCTGTCTCCTTCATTGCCATCTGCTCTAACTGCCATGAAGACAGCTCATCTCTCCTCCCCTCCCCTCTTCCCCTCACTAACAACTCCCCCTCTTCCCCCAAACCACAGCTTCAAACAAGAGTGATCAGACATTTTCAAGATACCGGGAAATGTGCCAGTGATACAATGAAGTGGAGACAAAATATATTTTCTCCAAAACCATTTTTCCTTCTGGAACTTCGAAGACATTTGGGAATACACTATGTGTAAGAACTTGACGGTGTTTCGAGAGTGTGAGGCGAAGAAGAGAAGCAGTTGGTACAAACTTTGATCATCACCAAGAAGGGTTAATGACAGTTGAAGAAGCTCTGGGGACGTACTTAGAACCTCCTTGACTCTTGGGCCAATATTAGTCCACTCTTTATATGATTTCTTTGTGTTTAATAGCTTTTTTAATGCCATTTCCTTTTTTTAATTCTGTTTTGTTTTTGTTTAGCTTATTATGTGAAGTTTTATATAAACACACATGACTGAAATGACACAATTTTCCCTCAAGTATTCCTCAGAAACTTATAATGACATCTTACCAGTCTCAGCCTTATAACTATATACTCTGCCTTATAACCGTCAGAAGATATTACAATATAGTTGTACCTGCTGCCATCTATTTTGGCCAAGAATAATACATTCATAAATACAAAGTTTCATCAAATTAACTTAAAACAAAAACTAGACATTCTAACATTAATTAAATGTTTCCCTGGCAGTCTTCCATGGTAGTTGTGGGTGAGTATGACTCTGAGAGCCGGCTGAGTGGTGCTGTGATGACGTATGGCTTCATAACACAACAGAGGCCCGTTATCTTCCTGTGATTAAAATAGTTGCTGTAGAAAATGCTTCTTTCGTCACGTCCATGTCATAACCGGCACGCACACACACAGACACACACATATATATACAAACACTCAAAGATTTCGTATGCATTCTCGTGTACATGCACACATTCACATGCGCGAAACGCACACTCACATTCTCATACCCACGCATTCAAGCCTGTCTATCCCATTCCTCACCCATTAATTCCCTCCCTCTGTTGCTCGCCCTACACCTAGGGCTGGACGGTAAAGCAACAGTCTCGGTTCATGCAGGTCGGCGTTTAATCCCCGACCGTCCTAGTGGTTATGCACTATTCCTTCCCGCAGTCCCATCCCAAATCTTTATCCTGACCCCTTCCAAGTGTTATATAGTCGTAATGGCTTGGCGCCTCCTCCTGATAGTCCTCTACCTTCCCTCTGTTGCTCATTTTCTCCATCTTTCACTCAGTCCCTTTGCACAATAAATCCCTTATTCTTTAATCCCTCCCTCTTTCGCTAAGCCTATTTTAGTCTCTCAAACTTTCCCACTCTCACACAATTCCCCTCCGGCTAAATCCCTTACTATTTTACAAAATACACACACACTGGTTCAGTACTTGCCTTGATCGTTCAGTTCTTCCCTCCCAACATATGTTACCTTCCCCTCCAAAAATATCTGTACAGACTATCCTTCAGACACCACCAGTGTCCATGAGGACTATCTCTCTCTCTCTCTCTCTCTCTCTCTCTCTCTCTCTCTCTCTCTCTCTCTCTCTCTCTCTCTCTCTCTCTCTCTCTCTCTCTCTCTCTCTTTCTCTCTCTTTCTCTCTCTCTTTCTCTCTCTCTCACCAACGTTTCACTGTCACAGTCATGGCCAATAACTGACTAGTAAAACACAGTTGAAAAGTTTTTTTCATATTTGGATTTGGAGGCGTAATGTCTCTCTCTCTCCCTCTGTATACAATCGTCCAGTTATCTTGCAGGTTACCGAACAAACAGTTAAAAAAATAGTGGTCGAATATAATATCTTCCCCTTCGAATGTACCGTCATATTTATTCGACAAGCGGATTCCAGGTCAGCAGTCTGGTAGCCATCAGGGTAATTGTTTCAGGTGACCAAAAGGGATAAAGAGATGGGGAGAGAGAGAGAGAGAGAGAGAGAGAGAGAGAGAGAGAGAGAGAGAGATAATAGATTTCATGGCAAAAATTGGTCTAGAGTCAGTACATTATATAACTGACGATTAGGAAGGCGGGGGCCCAAAAGCTAACATCTAGATCTTTCAGGCACAAATAGGTAACCAGACACACGGAGAACTCATTCAGATACAAATTATCCGCGGGCACTAAGAGAGTATCCAACTTTGCGTTGATTCCGGGGGTCAATGTTCACCCGGCCCGGTCTCTGACCAGGCCTTGTCATATGCCTCCACTTTTGCCAATATACAAATTAACAGCAGCAGCACACATACAAAGGGACACAGGTAAAAACTCAAAACAGTACCCAAGATACCTACAGAGATGTATAAAACAAAAAACAATTATTGCACAACTTTCAAATAACCAAAACGAACTAAAAATAAAAAGGTAAAGTAATGAAGGACTCCATAAACTGTTTCGAATGTAGATGCCCTCACCACCTCCTACTTCTACTCCTACTCTTCTCCTCCTCCTCCTCCTCCTCCTCCTCCTCCTCCTCCTCCTCCTCCTCCTCCTCCTTCTGTTCTTCTTCCTCTCTCAGCACACCTCAATCACGTTCATAAATGCAAAAATGCAGCGACAAGCGAAAATAAAGACATTCACAAGCAGGAAAGAAGCTGTGTGTGTGTGTGTGTGTCAGTTATAAGTTCCCATCAGAAGAAAATGACCTGATAAGAAGCTTGCTTCGAGGACTGAAGGTTTAGGCAATACGTGTCGTTCTGTCACCAGAAGCTGCAGAGATCATTCGGTTAAGAAGATTGGACTTAATTAACAGCAGATTTGATTAATTAATTCACTTAGTTTCAGCCGTAATTTATCTATACAATGGAACGTTGTCTGAGCTGAGACGCGTTGTCTCAAACGTTTAACAAAACAGATTACGATTGAATGAATTAAATCTGCGTGTTTAAAAACTTGAAAGTTCTTAACAGGAGCTAGGAAGCTGAAAAACAGGAACAGAGAAACTGATTAACAGGAGCTGAAAAGTGAATAACAGGAGTAAGGAACTGAATAACAGGAACTGAGAGCTGAATAACAGGAACAGGAAAGTGAATAACAGGAACCGGGAAGCTAAATAATAGCAACTTGGAAACTAAGTAACAGAAGCTGAGAAACGATTAAACAGGAGCTGAAAAGGGTATTGGGATTTTGAATGAAAATATTATCTACAGATTATAAAAAGAAAGTTTTGTGAATGCATGTGTGTGTGTGTGTGTGTGTGTGTGTGTGTGTGATTTTACTATATGTGCCTGAGAATCGAACTATTAGCTCTTGGATGCATATGTGTGTATATGTATACATGTGTGTGTGTGTGTGTGTGTGTGTGTGTGTGTGTGTGTGTGTGTGTGTGTGTGTGTGTGTGTGTGTGTGTGTGTCTATATGTGTGTGAATATGTATGTGTGTGTGTGTGTGTCTCCAAAAAACGACAACTCCAAAAAAAATTATATGGGTCGCGCTAGGAAATCTTCTTGAACGAAGTGTTTAAGACATTCTCAATTTTGCACTGTAAAGATTTTGTCTGTGTTTTCTAAATATCTAAAAACTTATTATTCTGATTATCTACTATATGGAAAATAAAAGTACTATTCACATTTTCACAAAACATAATAGCTGAACCAGTTCATTATATTTTTTATAACTAAATGTCTTCTTTCAAAATGGATACGAACCCAGGCCAAAGCGTTCACAAAAGCTCCAGCGAATATCTTACCACTGCGCCACGGAAACGGTGCAGTGTTGAAAATGTTGAAAATGAGTTTGTAGTGCGTGTATTATATATTTAGGATTTCAAGCAATTTTTTTTTTTTTTAGGTTGAATGCAAACATGTTTATTATGTGTTAAAATGCGTGCTTTTGGAGAATGAAGGCCTATACGCAACATTTTGAGTAGTGATGGTTATCTTGAGGATATCGTGAGATGATTTCGGGGCTTAGTGTACTTGCGGCCCGGTCCTTTACCAGGCCTCCTTTTTGTTACACATCCCCCATGAAGTAGCCCGTAACAGCTGTCTAACTCCCAGGTACACATTTACTGCTAGGTGAACAGGGGCATCAGGGTGAAAGAAACATTTTGCCCATTTTTCTCCGCCTCCACCGGGGATCGAACCCGGAACCTCAGGACTACGAATCCGAAGCACTGTCCACTCAGCTGTCCGGCGCTCTAATACATTAGTCTTAATCACAACATTTTTTCCAAGAGATTGTAATTTCTGGCGAAAGTGAGATTAACCAGAGCAATATGTCAGAGGTGACCCAAAATGCTCTCGTCAAATATTGTGAGTTGTTTCTCGCGCAACACAAATATCTTCGTCTTCAAAATCCTTCTGTCTTACCAGTTAATTTAATAATATTTATTAATGCACTTTGGACATTAGTGAGGCTTAATTATGATCTCGTCTGGTTATCGTCTGGTTCTTGTAAACAATCTCACAGACTTTAACTACTATACGAAATTGTAAAAACAACCATATTAACTCTAATTATTTGAGATTGTTTGAAAATCCGATATGTCTGCTGTCTATCTGTTTTAATCGTGTGTTAAATAAGGCACCAGGAATGGTTTGTTGATAAACACTGCATCAGCGCTAGTGTCAGCTACGAGCGTTACTCAAATTGAGGTATAGTAGGGAAAAAATAATTAAATATTATACTATTCACTTCAATCGAAAATCCATTGTTTTAACCATTTCTGTGTCGGTCAATTTACTTCTTTATTCTCACATCATGTAAAAGAAAACTCTACAAATTACCAACTTTATCAGTATGTCATTTAATGATTAGTTTCATGAGACCACTCGTTGTTTAGGAAGCTTTCGTGACGCATTTTATCCGTTGCCATCGTTTGAGGCAATTTTGTTTCGATATGTTATTTTAATTATTTGTTTTCCTTTACTATTTTACACTGAATCAAACCAGGAAGGCAAATATTATCAAGTAAGAAAGAGAAAGGTACCAAGGAAACCATATTTACACACTAGTTGTAGAGTTCTAATTCTAGAGAGCTTTTATCCCTTTATCCGTCATCTGAAACGTTAGGGAGAGTTAGTGAAGGAGTCCACAACACGCGACACACATGTAAATAAACACTCCCGCTGGAGGAAGGGGGTGGGGGGGGGGGAATGGGGAGGTTTAATGGGGGTACTTACTCCATACATGGACGCTCCAAGTGCCCTTCTTGCTGCCCCTGTGCCCTCGGTCACTCTCCGTGCTGCCGCTGATGTCGCTGAAGTCATCGAGGCCCGCTAATGAGTCTTCCGAAGTCTGTCCATTGTTCATCGTCTGCCACCTCTTCAAGATGTCTTTGGTCTTAGAGCGGGTTCGGTCGCCCATGACTCTCCACGTTTTAACGATCTTGTTGCCGGACATGGGCGAGTTAGCCCCGCTAGAACCTGAGGGAGGCGCTGCCGATGGCGACGCCGTGGCTCCCTCGGGAACGGGGCGAGAGTGAGCCGAGTCTTTACCATCCTTGACCTGGCGCGACATGCTGCGCAAGAGGTGTCAAGCGGTTAAGGCGCAACCTACGCCACCACAGGTTCCTGGCGACGTCCACAGCTCCTCCCCCTCCCCCTCCCTCCCCACACACACACACACACCGTGTCCTCGCGAGGCCCGTGCCGTCCTTGGACCCGTAGTCCAGGTCCGTGTCAACAGGAGTGGCACCTGTCACTACCGATGGCTCTCCTCGCCTCCAAGTGACACCCTTCACAACGCCATCACTCCCTGCGTCTCACATACACCGTGCCTCGACGGCTGTCTGTGGGTAACTGACGGCTTAAGCACAGACAAGATGTGAAGACGAGTAATTAACAAATCTAGTATGTTTATAAATAGCAATTATAGGAGCTGCATATTGCAAGAAGCCGTTATTAAATTGTTTATATATATATATATATATATAGTTCCGATACGATGATGGACAGTTGTAGCCACAGAAAATTGAAGCAAAAGGTAAAACTATGGGAACATGTAATTATAGAAAATTACAGAGGCTGAGGCTTTGTATTCCCTACTCCACATACACACACACACTGCAGCACTGTACACAGTCTAATATCAATAAAGAAGCAGCATATTTAATCTATAACGCAACTCGCGTCTGAAGGTTAATATCTGTTTAGACCAAAGCAGTTTAAAAGCTTCATGGTACACGCATGATTGTCATACGAACACGCATGTTCACGTAGATGAGGAGACTCATGTCAGCAGCAGAAGCAACAGCAGTGACAACAGCAACAGTCGAGGAGGGGGGAGGGGAGGGGGGGGGGTCACGAGCATTCCCCCCTCACAACCTTCGGAAATAATTTATTTGACTTCAGGAGAATCAATTCTACGAGTCTCTGGTCTTTTGCTGGCCTCAGCTACGATGGTGGTGCTGCTGTAGCTCGGAGTTTAGCTGATGTTCATACCGCTGGGTCGCTTCCTCGATCTCTTACATGTTGCATACATTGAGCGGCTATTGCTGGTGTTCGGGTCGTGCGTGCAACATTGAGCCGATGTTTTGACATAACATCGCTCCTTGTGGTGTCATTCCTCCAAGCGCACTTGCTGAAATGTTTGATCACTTGGAAAGTTACTTTATAATGAGCATTCAACTTTTACTATTTTGTTTCCTCTTATGGCCATTCCGATTCCAAACACCACCAAAGTTTCTTCCAAAATATTGATCACCAAGAAAAGATCCTTTGGTTCACTATGAAAATAAAACAATGGATTGCACTACGTTGTTAGTTGTCATATTTTAAACACAAAGCCCAATTGTAAGGAAAGAGAATGTAAGAATTGATCTTTTTGATCAATTCAGTGTCCTGACATTTGCTTTCATGAGATATGCACGCAAATAAAAATGTGATTTCAAATTATTTTGTATTTTACATTATTTTTTTTTTTTTTGACTGGCGGGTTCTGGCGTGCAGTCTTCCACCACCACTACTGCTACCAGGTGGCACCACCGGCACCAACCTCCTCAGTGGGGGTTACTTAAACAAGAGGTGCGAGCAGTTGGCAGGAGGTACTCGGACATGGCCGGTCCTGCCGCCCTCCAGACGATGACTGGTCCCGCTTCCCTCACGCCAACACCACCTCACGACCACACTCATGCACGCACGCGCACTCACGCACAGGTGCATGCACGCCGACCGTCCCTGGCCCCCACACACGTGCGTGCACACTCATGGCTAATGTTTTCTCTAAGTTAACGCATTGACGAATGCGACGTCATGGTCTCCAGGCGGACTTAACTGCCAAGCTAAGGGGAGAACTGATGCATATATGGACCAACACACACATATACACTGCCTTGACCCAGCTCAGTCTCCTGGTTAAAGACTGACACCAGCTAGAAGATTGGGTTAACAGTGTACTATATAAGCAAGATGACTGCCAACTTGCTCATGAAGACCGCTCCCGACACCAAATGACAAATGTCGTCTATAGTCCTTCATATGCCCACTTAAGGACCGTCAGTCTCAACGATCTCAGGATATAGGCAAGACAACAACAATTTTTCCAAACGTCTGACCATGCACATGCAGCAAGGCCCTATCAAGGAACAAATGGTCTCTACACACACTAAGATGATCACCAGAGATATGCTGACCAAAAAAAATCGACAGATACAACGTCAATAGAAAATTGGATATCGGAGAGGCACTGCATGTTAAATATACCCAGTCAGCTACCATCACCCAGCTATAACACCTGTTTACACTCTTCCATCTTCGAGACCAAGACAGAACATCCAGTATACTGTGCCAGCCGTCAATTAATTATTGAAATTTGGTAAGCTGTAGTGAGCCTACTGGTACACGTGACACTTGACCTCACTTTTGCCCAACATATTTGACTGCTTCAGTCAAATCGTTTTCACTTGTATGCTGCCTTTGAAAATTTGGACAGGATCTACGAAACGCCTTTCTTAGCCTCAGATCATAGTAAAGTTGAAAAATAAATTTCTTAAACTTTATTTTTTACTTCTCAAATGAAGAAAACATGAAATATAGAGAAGATTCGCTTAACTCATTACGGCCATATCTACATATTAATTTTCCTGTGACTACTTCAACATTAATTCGTCGAATTTAGTATGCGAATCTATAGCCTTAATGCTCATTTGCATAAGTGCTCTGAAACCTTATAATGCGTCTTCGAGATTCCTAATAGCTGTTCTATCTGAGTGTGAGAAAGAGAAACAGGGTGAGAGAGGTAGGCAGCTATAAGGAGAGAAATAGATATAGAAAATGGAAAATGGATAGAGAAAAAGGTACATCCAAGGAATAAGACATTCAAGTCTACGCTTTTACAACCAAACGCATGGCAGTAAGTATGGAAAGTACGCAGCAAAAGTTTCCATAAAATTTTCCATCGGGATCCTGACATACTCCTAGAGCTAAGGAACATTGGAGAACGGAATCTCCCGCATGAAAGTGATGGCAAAAGAAATAAACATGAAGGCCTGGATGCAATAGAAGCCCCAGCCCAAGATAAGAGGCTCAGTATGGATACTAACAGAGGAACGTGAAGCCCTGGGCCAACACCTTGCTTCAGAACGTGACTCTTCCAATAAAAATGGAGAGCCATTATTTTGTTGATAGTGGTTAAAATATGCAGGAAGGCGCATAGAAGCAAAAACCCACTGACCTGAATAACTAACAAACATCACATGCATGAAGGACTGAACCAAAAGATACATTTGGAATACTTAAAGCAGCTAGAGAAAAATTTTGCTGCACCAAACTTATTAAAGTTTTAAAAAATATGACTTAAATCAAACATGTGAATTAGGATTTGAAACGCTTAATATTTCCTGATCGTCAGAGAGCATTCGACTGTGTTAAAAAAAAAAAGATAATTACACAAGATACAAAAAAACGGATTAGTTTATTTGGAAGAGTTCTAAATTGGGTGAGGGATTATCCTAACAAGGTAGTAAAGAGGACCTGTAAAATGAATTTCAGAGCATTCATGTGACTGGGTTAATATCAGAAGGGTTGACACTATGGTCCATCCTCTTAATAATAAATGCTAACGACCTGACAGACAAAACTGGAGTCGTCAGATCACTCTTTGCTGACGATGTTAAACTTGCGAGAATAATCAGAACCGAAAAGGACAGTGGTACAATGTAAATCAAAATGAACTAGTCATCGCTTAAGAGATGGTTATCAAATTAGCAACTGCACCTAAATCCAGTAACAGGCAGACCCCAAAACTCCTGTTTAAAATAAAGAGAAGACAGATTATATTTATAAAAAAGGAGAAAATCCTGGGAGTAAAAATAATCCCAAATATTATGCCAGAGGAAAACATTAGCAGAATAACCTTGCCAACATACTTTAAGCTTGCAAACGTCCGGATAACCTTCAGGCTTTAAACAAAAAGAAACCTTATGATTTACATGACATATATCCACATGCAACTTCAGCATGAAACTTCCTTACAAAATGTGGTTTCATGCTGAGGCTGCATTTACACAAATTACAAATAAATCATAATGTTCAAGGATATAGAACAAGGTATTTCCTGAACTAAGAGGACTGACCTATGAGGAAGGATAGAGAACAGGACTTCATCACACTGGAAGAATTGAACTCTCGCATTTGAGTGTTTTATTCATCTCTCGGACATTTGCCTTCCTACAAATACACAAATCTCTAGGTCCGATCCACAGACAAAAAAACAGGGGCCCTCCTCTCCAACCCCATCCCACCCGGGATTTACGTGAGGCAGAACGACAGCACTAACAGAACCTTGCCCAATTTACGATCTCATTAATTAATTTCACAGCCCAAAGAGTCCTTCCAGCTCAGCTCGACTCGGATCGGTGCAAATGGGCTCGAGACATTAATTGTGCCTTTAGTAATGGTGACGTATTGAACGGTCGGCCGCCCAGGCGTGTTTGACTTGAGTACATTTCGCTGTAAATATTGAGGATTACTTTCTCTACTCGAGACAGTGTCACTGCTTTTGAGTGTGCAATAGTGCACTAGGGATACTGATGTTAATAGATTCAGTGTGAGATAGTGTAGTGTGGGACAGTTAGAGGAGTCCGTATTCAAGATGGTGTACTTGATCACTATTACATAGAGTCGGTATTTGATAGTGCTTTGAAAATCCAGTTATAGTGCTAATATATGCTGTTACAATGGTGATACTGTTATGGGGGTCAGTGTGGGGAATTGTACGAAGGATACTGTCGTAGATTTCAGGTTTGTCACAGTGTACTGATGAAACTGTAAGAGTGTCACGGGTCACCGTTTATTTAAATTGTAAATGTTCATGTAGCCTAGCCATTCTTAATTGCAAATTAGTGTATATTCGTTAATTTTCTGACCCAATCACATTTATAATACGACTGCATCTTTAAGTGCCACTGAATCTGATTTTCTTCTAACTGAAGCTGGTGTGTGTTTGTTTGGGTGCCCATTATTTCAAGTTAAGTAGAATGGTTGCATCGAATATATCCTAGATGAATTGAATACAATCTCTCCAATAAGAAAAGTTCAACAAAGCTTGGCTAATCACAGTGAGCCAGGTGAGTTACTCAGTCAATGAGAGCGCATCAAAAAATGCAGAGGCGTAGATCCTGAGGTTGGAGGCTTCATTTCAATAATGAAAATGGATGTTTTGGCGTCGGATAATTGCTGATAAATTGGCGACCCCATCTGAGTAACCAGGAAGATAGCGACATGTCACAGGCTTACATGGAAGCTGCCAAGTTCTGTAGGTGTCAGGTAGAGTGAGATACTGAGTGCCATTCCGATCCAACTAGAGAAATTGATGAATTCGAGAAGAGTTGCAATTGCGTGCAACTTTTACAATGATGTTGCAGTGACAAGCATTCACACATGTGCTGTAAGTCGTGAAGAGCCACAGTTCACAAGCTTCCCCACGTCTTGTAGTAATAACGTGTTGAAGGTTAGAATGTAGAGGGAAGTTTACAGCTTAAACGTGACACTACTTATGGTACATTAAAACACTATACGAGACTTCATCACACTGATTTTGGAGTCCTCCACTCAAACGTGGCCTACATCTTAGTGCAATGTGAGACTCGCTGAGTAAAGAAATGTCACTCTCCGGAGATATCCTTGCGGTCTTGGGAGACTCAAGCGTTCTGTGTCAAAAATTAATAGATTACCTCAGACTTCTCTAAGATGGTGGATAAGATGCGGGGTTAGATAAATGGCTCAAATAGCCGCAGCAACAGAAAGAATCATACCGGATCCTCTTTCAATTTAGGAGGCGTTACAAAAGTCATTGTACTGCATTATTGCACTGGAAACACTGTTAGTAATGGGCCACTGTGAGTGTATTGTTTCAATGGAAACACTGGTAGGTGGAATTATTTGTTCTGTTGCACAGACAACACTGATTGGTAGCGGAGTTATTGTGTGTACTGGCGACACTGCGGGTGGCTATGATGTGTAATAATATTATAAAAAAAAAACACTGTTAAAGGAGTCAGTGTGTGACTGACAATCAGGAGCTAGAGAGGAGGAAACAGATCTCTTTCCAATGAAGTCGATTCTTATAACAATGCAAATTCCTTCTATTCAATCGACGTTTTATAAAATATTATCAGCGGCTCCATCAGGGTCTCAGCTGCATCGTTCAGTAACCATTGTGGTAGTTTGATTAGATCCAGATCTTCCGTGTTGGCCAGATTTACCTTGTTCTTCGATGTCCTCTCGCTACACTTCGCACCTCTCAGACGATGCCAAACTAATGAGAAGAGATGTGGTAAATGAGGATTGTAAGATTCACCAAGATGATTTTCACATGCTGCAGAGTTGGTTCGAAAAAGGGTAACTGGAGTTCAACATCGTCAAGTGTAAGGGAGGGATGAAACTAGAAATAGGTGACAGGAGACCTAAAGGACAATTCGTAATGAAGGGACACTACGTCCCTAAAATGATAGAGATAAATACCTAAAAATGGACATAATTTTAAAAATAGATATGATAGAGAAATAGGTCAGGAATTAATATATAAATCAAGAATTATAGGTCAAGGAATAGGAATTATAAGTCAAGAAATAGATCAGATGTGCAACACACATTTGATACCAGAAGCCCACATTAGCAGAATAGCAACAGCTGCATATGGAATACTGGCCAACGTCCGTGTATCCTTCATAGGCTTGGACACAGGAGCGTTCTTAGCCCCTATGTACAGCGAAGGTGAGACCCTCTCTTGAATATGCATCTCCAGCATGGCCTCCTTACTTGAAAAAGCTCAAGGGGAAATAGAAAGGTCCAAAAATATGCAACGAGATTCGTTCCTGAGCTGAGAGGATTGAGATATGAGGAAAGACTGAGAGAAATGAACTTAACCGCACTGGATGTAAGGAGAGATAAGGGTGACATGACAACAACATATAAGATTCTGAGGGACCATATTTGAAAACAGGAGAAGCAAATGAGTCCCAGATGCATCAAGAAGAACTTATTTCAATGTTAGCTGTCAGTAAATGGAATAAGTTAGATGCATAAGTCGTTGAAGCAAATGAGATTTAACATTGTAAATGTAAATACTAGTACAAGAGGGAGAAATGAGTCAGTGCATTAATCTATAAACGTTCACAAGGCGGGGCTTGGAGCCTATAGCTCGACCCTGCAAGCACATCTAGGTGAGTACACACACACATTAGGTGGGTGGTGGCTCGGACCTGCAGCCTGTCACTCACCTGTCACTCGCTGCTCCAGTCATTAATCCAATTACATCCTCGTTCCTCCAGTTCAATTACCGCTCACCCATCCAAACCGCTCAGTGCGAGTGCGTGTGCACGCGCGCGACTTGATCCCACCAACATGTGCTTGCAAGGTCGAGCGTTGGCTCCCAAGCCCTGCCTTCCGTAACATATATAATTTACCGCAATGTCTATTGTTGCCATCAGGCTCATTTCAGTCATTTAAGGCTCTTACACTGAAAAGGTTTGTTTATGACCACTTATCACACATGATAACATCTTTTGAAGTTTATGACACCCTGTGACACCTTACTACACTTTATGACACCCAGTAACACCTTATGACACATAATGATACCTTGTAACACCTTATGACACATAATGATACCTTGTAACACCTTATGACACATCATGACACCTTGTAACACCTTATGACACATCATGACACCTTGTAACACCTTATGACACATTTGACACCTTATGACACTTCATAATCCCTCATCACATCATGTGATATCTTATGACACTTTATGACACCACATGACACCTTGTCAATACTCTCTTTACTGTATCCTATAATCATATGAATAATTCATTAATCTTCGTCACTCTAGAAATGCAAATTAAGCCTTCTTAATCTCTCTTCACCAGCAAAGTTTCTCATGGCTGTAATTACGTCTGTCATCCTGTTCTGAACACGTTCAAGTATACTTATATCCATCTCATAATTCTGTGACCAAAGCTGAGCTGTCTGAAACAAATGTGACCTAACTAGGGCCAGATAAAGCTGAAAAATAACGTTAGATATTTTGGTCTGAAAGATATTAAGGCTACAACAAGAGTTTACTGACCATCCAGCAAGTATTATAGATCGAGAATATAGTCCAGGACTACAGTAAACTTGCTGTGTATTATACACTGGGAAGCTGGCTGTATCTATCTGTGTATATAGACGTCATGACTTGAAATTTTATTGTTAGCTAACCTTTGAGTAAATCCCAGTTCCTTACTTGCTCAATTCCGTACATTTAAACATGTATTTTTGGCTTAGGATGCGTACTAATCATAACTCCCAGATTTTAGTCGCAATCATATATGCCAATTTCATCTTACTCCTGCTGATATCTGGAGTTTATTGTCAATACATAGGCTCAGGATCCTCCATATTTCAGTATTAACACTGAATCTTCTAATCTTTCGTTCAGTTAAAATGGTCTTGTAATGATTTTAAGACGTCTTCTGAGTTTACTCATCATTTTGTTTTTGTATCCTTTGCAAATTTTCGAATGTTGCTGTTCAATCCTGTATATAAATCGTTTATATGTAAGGTAAAGAGCAGAGGTCCCAAGATATTGCCATGGAGCACACCACTTTCATCGGTGTTTCTACTATGGTTTAAAATACAACGCACATATACATTTTTAATAATTCTTTTGTAGAGTGCCATAGGAGTAGTAAATTTAATGTTTGCAATATTGCAATCCCTTACACTTTCAACCATATGAAATATGCTAGAAAAGAATGTGAAGATCTCTTAAAGACCATACATCTAAAGACGGATACACACACACACACACACACACACACACACACACACACACACACACACACACACACACACACACACACATTTCTTCAAGTTCTTCAGGAACCTGTAACCAGTACATTGACAGTTGAGTGGTGGGAGTAAAGAGCAGCAGCTCAACCCCCGCTAGTACAACTAGGTGACTACACTCACACTCTCTCTCTCTCTCTCTCTCTCTCTCTCTCTCTCTCTCTCTCTCTCTCTCTCTCTCTCTCTCTCTCTCTCTCTCTCTCTCTCTCTCTCTCTTGGGAGAAGGGGAAGTTACTCCGCTGATCATCCGACATGGTAACCTTTAAGAAAATTTACATAACTGAAGTGAATGGATGTCAAGATTGTACATCACAGGAGTGATAGAAAAAGACAGCGAGAGTGGTAGCGATCTGCAGTCCCAGAAGTCAACAGGAAACCCAGGCAAGAATATGTAGATGAAACACTGTCACTACGAGAATTCTCCGAGAGACTGTCGAAAGAGCCAAGCTCATGAGAGTAAAGTTTCTAGTGAAAGAGGATTTAAATCATGGAAGAATGCATTTGGAAACGATGACTCCTCAGGAACTGAGAAGACAGAGAGAGAAACTTTGTAAATGCAGAGTCTAGACCTGATTTTCACGCCGAGTGAGATAGATATAGAAGACACTGAATACAGATTGCCCTTGTTTACTGCTTACTACCACTGCTTACTAACCTTTGAGTGTATGATATCAATACCTAAAAGAACAAAAAAGGGGAAAGGGTGACGGAAAAAGACTTGCATACAAGACATTGGACAAGTAAAAAATGTAACCTCGGCAATAAAAGATACATTGCATTTCCAGAAATAGCGAAGACGAAGTCCTAGCAACAACTAGGACGTCGAAGAGAACAATATATAACTAACATCTACAAGACAAAATATTGAGAAAGTTTAAAGTGAGGCACAGAATGAATGTAAAATGACAGTACGTCCAAGACAAAAGACTAAACCAGACTTTCTCACAGTCACATAAGAACAGTGACAGAAAATGAACAGGTAATCAGACTAAAGGCAAATAGAGGCTGCTACACAGAAAATTACAATGAAGTCTTCGGCAGAGATCCTAATATTTAGGGAACAACTGGAGGAACCGAGCGTGCATCCCTTTGAATGTCTCCAAATATAGATTCGTGAATGCAGTTCTTGAATCTATATTTGAAGCCTTCAAACACAATAAAAATTTGTATTTATTTATGTTTTGCTTAAGAGATACAAGTAAGTTGGTTCAATTACCTCATATATTTTCTAACAATATTAGTACGATTCTGGCTATCTATCAACTTTTTGGTCAATCACCCATCTTCGACGACTTGTTGCTCATTTAACATCTCTACATGAGAGGGTTTCAGCGTGTCTCCTTGTCTTCCAATACCGATGGTGACGGATCTCATGATATATATTGAATCTAATTATTTTAGGTACTCTATTGCTTCTCAAACAGTGCTAAAGAGTTACGCTTTAGCACTGTTGAGTCAGTCCGTCCCTCTCCCAGTGAAGGCATTTCTTCTGTCGATTCACTTGATATCCAGTGCTCATTTGCCTCGCAAACTACCTTGTTTTTGTATGAATATATTCTAGGCTATGATGTCTCGTCGCATGCTACTTTTCTGACGTCTTCTCTCTGATACTGCTGTGGAGTGTCTTGGATTTGGTTTCTTTTTAATTGCTATGTCTTTCTCCATATTTGTTTTCTTTTCTATTTTTACTATGAAGTATTCGTTCCAGTCCTCCACGATTATTTATTATTCTCCAGCACCTTGTGTTCTCAGTAATTCTTCCATGCATTCTTAGTTGTGAGCTTCTATTTTCAACTCTGTCTGCGACACCAAAAACTGCCATTAAGCTATTTTGCACTGGGATAAATCATTGTGGCATTTCACAATATGTTTGTCTGAACAAATCCATCATATCTTATGTGGTATGATTACTAATCTTCTCCTCTATATCGCTTTCATACAATGAATTCTTTACTGTTATCATTGTTTCGTGCTATGTGTGTTCTGGTCATATCCTCCTCCATCCTGGCTACCACCAAGTCCAACTTCCATGACAGAATAAACTCCCACGTAAGCCATAAATATTTATTTTTCCCCTGTGTAAATAAAGTTGTGAGAGTTGACCACACCACTGGGTGGTAGAGTGACGCCTCGGGCGTCCTACAGCGTCGTGGCTGGACACTTCTCCTGCATTTCGTTCTCTTATTTAAGCTTTTATCCCGTCCTTATATCCTGGCCAAGTGTCATATAGGCATACTGGTATAACGCCCCGCCTCTACACGCTCCCATTTTCACTCTTAGAAGTAAAGATATTTTATTTAACTAGAAGGTTCGCGGTTATCTCTGAATCAGATAATCGATAGCAAGACGTTCTTAAGTCTAGATATCGTTCATTGTCATCTTCAAACTCTGCTTGCTAAGAATAACTACGTATGAACAGCGTGAAAATAACATGCACGACTATTTGAATAATTATTTCATTATTTCGTTAATAATAATTTCATTTTGCCAAACCCATTTAGTTTTGCGAGACAAGAACTCGTATGGTATTAACAGTGTTATTAAATTCAAAGGTATTGGGGAATTTATTTTTCACTTAGTTTATAGTGAAAAAATTTGTAAACAAATTGACAACTGGTTCTGTCCGTCCCGTAAAAGCATTATACCTGCCGCTCTCATCAGTTAATTGCGCTCTCGATATAACCGTGTTTGTAGTCTATGAAGAATTGTCAATAATAACTCGTATTATTTTGATAAATTGATGGAGTAATTGTTTTATATATACTCCAATTTGATAAATTTGAGTATATGTAAATAAGAGTAACAATGACAAAGAGACAATGACTTGGAAATAAGTAGGAATAGAGATATACATCAAAGAGCAAGACATACAGACTATCAATAGAGTTAGTCCATAACGAGGCAATCACTTTACCGCATGCAGTCACCCATCCTCCCCTCACCCACCGTGTAGGCCCACCCACGCCCCATCAGCCCTTACACCCCCACCACAAACACCCCCACCATGTGAATGTCCCCACACCGTGTAGCCCCCCATTCCTGCACGAATAGGGATCCTGTCCTTGTTAGTCTCCCACCATGTTTAGTCCCCTTCACACATTGTTAGCTTCCATCACGGGTAGATCTCCGCCATACGCAGGCCAGCCACACCTTGACAGGACCTGTAGGCACAGCACCCGTTCTTGAATTGACTTGGCACCACTCCTACACTCTCCAATATAGGAAAGTGAGCACTGAGAGATTTCCTGATTCTTCACTGAATTATTTATTTGATATTTCTATAAAATACTGTGAATAATTTGTTTTCAATGCCATCTTAAGTAGGAACCGAAGGAAATTTGTGTAACACCCTTGGGTTTTGTCGTTTTATGTTGAAAATATTATATGCAATATGAACAAATTGTATTATTTATTAATCAAAAGAAGGAAATGAGGCATTGATGATATTGTAGGTAACTAATACTGGGAATTCCAAGATCCAGAACGACCCAAATCTTTGAGCATATGTGGGGGCAAATTAGCATATATATATATCAGTACAACTGTATATCAATCCCACACTACACCTAAAATAACAAGAACTTCGTTGTGCGTGTTGAGTTTCCACAAACCATCTCGTGTATATCATATATAATCCCACCTGCTACCGGAGTTACTTACACCTGCTGTTGCACAGCAAACCTTACCGAAGAACTTAGGATTTAGTACACAAATCACTTCCAAATTTACTGCACTTGAGAATGACTTTAGACGACTTTACACTTCCTTCAAGAACATCTATCAATAGTTGCTTAAGTACCAACCAATCCCCCTTGTATCTAGACGAGAGCTATTCCTCACAGTCAGAGGAAAATTTTTAATCTAATACCCCTTTGAATGGAGATAGTGACCTGAACGATGGAATTCTATTCCTCAGCAACAAGGAGAAGACCTGATCACTTACAAAATCCAAAGAACAGACGTATTAAGTTTAGACATCCCTACGAAAGCTCTCGTGAACTGATTACTCTCTCTCTCTTCTCGGCTCCCTGAGAAGCGGCACTTAATTCTTCACTCCGGTTATCACAAATCTTGTAATTTCAGGAGGACGAGATTATTTAATCTTGGGTGAGCTTTCTGTTGATTTACTGAGTCCTTCTTTTTACAGCATAGTTATATTTCGTCTGTTATTAATGAGTGTCGCTGCACTTCCCCTTATTTTTTCACCAATTTACTAAAAACATTTTTGTATATTAATTCAGCCATTTTGATTCGCGTTAATCATTCTAGAGACATTCAGTGAAGTCTTCAGTACACAATACTTACCGACCATTATATCACCTTATTGCACCGTAAATGGAAGAGTGAAGACACAATGGAAACATGATCACGACATACAATAATTCTCGAGGGAATCAGCAAGGAAGATATGGAATGAAGACGAGAGGACACAGTAGGACACTATGGCTTGGGGAACATTGACTACAATGTTACCCAGGCCACCAGGCATCAGTCTGTAACGTACGATTACGTTACGTTGTTGAGTAGATTAGATACACAGTATTTAGTGGGGTTTTCAGAGTTATTTAGTAGTCTTGGATACAGCAGTGTCGTGGACGTTGAGACGGAGCTTGGAGTAGAGCAGAGAGTTGCGTGTGGCCGGAGTCGTGGAGCTCTATGTGGGAGAGCGTTGTAGCTGGATGTGGTCCTATAGTCTGCTGTCTGTTCTGTGTCGAAGCTGTAGCGTCTTGGGGTCGATTAGAACTGCATACGCCGAGTGCTACATTCTTGACTGTGGAAATTGTACTGTCGGCTATTCACTTGATGCTTGCTTATATTCGGAGACTATACCTCAGCTTCCTCAACTAGGATAGGAGGATGGAAGAACTGTTACCTGTAATTAGGGAAGCGATTATAGTTTCTGCAATTAGTGCTAATTAGTTACGCCATTAAGCCAATGAGAAGTTGGAGTGAGTATATTGTTTGTACTTGATACAAGTCCTCTGCTCATTACTCCATACTCCATCTGTCTCACATGCTTTCTCTCCTTTGGCTTATCACCATGCACCTTCTTTCCCAGCTGTCTCTCTAGCTCCCTCTTTCCCAGCTGTCTCTCTAGCTCCCTCTTTCCCAGCTGCCTCCCTACCTTTCTCTTTCCTAGCTGTCTCTCTAGCTCCCTCTTTCCCAGCTGTCTCTCAAGCTCCCTCTTTCCCAGCTGCCTCCCTACCTTTCTCTTTCCTAGCTGCCTCTCTAGCTCCCTCTTTCCCAGCTGCCTCCCTACCTTTCTCTTCCACAGCTGCCTCCCTAGCTCGAATTCACACATCCCTGGAAAACAGAAGAGTAAGGGGAGACATGATAACCACCTACAAAATTCTCAGGGGAATTGACAGGGTGGACAAAGACAAACTCTTCAGCACGAGTGGGTCACGAACAAGGGAACACAGGTGGAAACTTAGTACCCAGATGAGCCACAGAGACATTAGATAGAGTTTTTTCAGTGTCAGAGTAGTTAATAAATGGAATGCACTAGGAAGTGATGTGGTGGAGGCTGACTCCATACGCAGTTTCAAGTGTATATATGATAGAGCCCAGTAGGCTCAAGAATCTGTACACCAGTTGATTGACAATTGAGAGGCGGGACCAAAGAGCCAAAGCTCAACATCCCGAAAGCACAAATAGGTGAGTACACAGCTGCACCCTCTGAAGGAGATGTAAGTCTCTACTTCAGTGTACCCGTAATATTTTATAGAAAATATTCTGAGTAGTCCATAGAAAACGATATGGTATAAATCTTGACTGACTATTCTATTTTCTTCTTATTTGAAGGTATTCTTTAAGAACAGGAATTCTGCAAGAGAAGTAATTCTTCAAGAGGTCCCCTTAGTCAATATCTCGATGGTCCTCGTGGTGACTTAGACAGTTATAGGTCATACTCAACAATGACTGATTGAACACAGTCATTGTTCAGACCCTTCAAACGAATTAATAATAATAATCATTAAAAATATTTGGCTTATGATTTCCAAAATTTCTGGCCAGCCAGCATTTCTAGTTTATTTTTGTATTAACAAGTTTAGTTATACACAGCAATGTGTTGCTACTTATTCCATATGAAAGATTATAATGTAGTTCAAAAACTAGCTTTCAGGTCATCTAATATCCTCATCTCACAAGATGGTTAGTCATACATAAAATCAGGAAACAACACGAAGTGAGAGGCTGAATCTGGGAATTTTGTTTCCCATTGAACGTATCTTTCGGGTCTCCACTACATAACTGGTCTTCCGTGGTCTCTTAGTCAGCGTATTATAATTAGTGAGTTCACCAGCGCGGTCATGCTAATGTTTTAGCGATGTCTCTTATACATATATTCTGATTTGTCAGCCACAGGCTAGGCTGCTTTACCGGCACTGATATTTCTTGCGTCTTTGTGTTGAGAAACGACAACAGACGCGAACTGACGCCTCCCATGTTGAGAGGCAACGTAAACACTATGCCTCCCATGATGAGAGACAACATAAGCAGACGCCTCCCATGTTGAGAGACAACATAAGCAGACGCCTCCCATGTTGAGAGACAACATAAGCAGACGCCTCCCATGTTGAGAGACAACATAAACAGGCGCCTCCCATGTTGAGAGACAACATAAGCAGACGCCTTCCATGTTGAGAGACAACATAAACAGGCGCCTCCCATGTTGAGAGACAACATAAACAGGCGCCTCCCATGTTGAGAGACAACATAAAGAGGAACCTCCCATGTTGACCCCATCAACGAAGGGACCACCTCCAAATAAAGGCTCCTCTTCTTTGAACAACAGCACATACTGTCAGCACTAGTTTGTTAGATGGTTGATGGCAGTAATGCCCACTGAAACCTCTAAAGCAGCATCAGTAACAGCAGCACCAATAACATCAGTCGCCAGTAACATCAGTCACCAGTAACATCAGCACCAGTAACATCAACACCAGTAACATCAGCACCAGTAACATCAGCACCAGTAACATCAGCACCAGTAACATCAGCACCAGTAACATCAGCACCAGTAACATCAGCACCAGTAACATCAGCACCAGTAACATCAGTCACCAGTAACATCAGCACCAGTAACATCAGTCACCAGTAACATCAGCACCAGTAACATCAGCAGCAGTAACATCAGCACCAGTAACATCAGCACCAGTAACATCAGCACCAGTAACATCAACACCAGTAACATCAACATCAGTAACAGCAGCACCAGTAACATCAGTCACCAGTAACATCAGCACCAGTAACATCAGCACCAGTAACATCATCACCAGTAACACTAGCACCAGTAACATCAGCACCAGTAACATCAGCACCAGTAACATCAGCACCAGTAACATCAGCACCAGTAACATCAGCACCAGTAACAGCAGCACCAGTAACATCAGTCACCAGTAACATTAGCACCAGTAACATCAGCACCAGTAACATCACCAGTAACATCAGCACCAGTAACATCAGCACCAGTAACATCAGTCACCAGTAACATCAGCACCAGTAACATCAGCACCAGTAACATCAGCACCAGTAACATCAGTCACCAGTAACATCAGCACCAGTAACATCACCACCAGTAACATCAGAACCAGTAACATCAACACCAGTAACATCAACACCAGTAACATCAGCACCAGTAACATCAGCACCAGTAACATCAGCACCAGTAACATCAACACCAGTAACATCAGCACCAGTAACATCAGTCACCAGTAACATCAACACCAGTAACATCAGCACCAGTAACATCAGCACCAGTAACATCAGTCACCAGTAACATGAGCACCAGTAACATCAGCACCAGTAACATCAGCACCAGTAACATCAGCACCAGTAACATCATCACCAGTAACACTAGCACCAGTAACATCAGCACCAGTAACATCAACACCAGTAACATCAGCACCAGTAACATCAGCACCAGTAACATCATCACCAGTAACATCAGCACCAGTAACATCAGCACCAGTAACATCAGTCACCAGTAACATCAACACCAGTAACATCAGCACCAGTAACATCAGCACCAGTAACATCAACACCAGTAACATCAGCACCAGTAACATCAACACCAGTAACATCAGCACCAGTAACATCAACACCAGTAACATCAGTCACCAGTAACATCAGCTTCATTAACATCAGTACCAGTAACATCAGCACCAGTAACATCAGTCACCAGTAACATCAGCACCAGTAACATCAGTCGCCAGTAACATCAGCACCAGTAACATCAGTCGCCAGTAACATCAGTCACCAGTAACATCAGCACCAGTAACATCAACACCAGTAACATCAGTCACCAGTAACATCAGCTTCATTAACATCAGCACCAGTAACATCAGCACCAGTAACATCAACACCAGTAACATCAACACCAGTAACTGCAGCACCAGTAACATCAGCACCAGTAACATCAGTCACCAGTAACAGCAGCATCAGTAACACCAGCACCAGTAACATCAGTCACCAGTAACATCAGTCACCAGTAACATCATCACCAGTAACATCAGCACCAGTAACATCAGAACCAGTAACAGCAGCACAAGTAACATCAGCATCAGTAACATCAACACTATTTCCACCAGCAATTTCTTCCAGAGCTGAGAAATGTGAATTACTCTCACATCTCTCAGTTACAGAGATATTGTTTTGTGAAACCAATTACCGCGTAACATAATAGAAGTTGGATCCCCTTGATTGTTTCAAGCGTAGGGTAGACATATATATGAATGAGTTTGGGTAGATATAAATAGGAGCTGCCTCGTATGGGATAATAGGCCTTCTGCAGTTACCTTCATTCTTATGTTCCTCTTCTTATGTTACGAAGTAATCGTACGGGAAATATACCACACGTCACTAAAGACAGGATTAGAGAAGACATGATTACCACATACACAATTTTCCGAGTAAATAATTGGACAGATAAGGACATATTATTTAGCACTGGTGGTATATATATTCTCAGTAGAGGGTCACACATGGAAATTGAGCACCCAAATGAGCGCCCACAACTACAAATTAAATATGTTTGAGCCCAATAAGCTCAGGAACCTGTACAACAGCTGACTAAGAGTTGAGAGACAGAACCAAAGAGCCAGAGCTCAATCCCAATAACCATAATTGAGTACAGAGTTAGATCAAGACCAGTTAGATGTGTACAAGTTGTACAAGTACAAGTACATAATTGAGTACAAGTTAGATCAATAGCAGCAGTTACACCAGCATTACTGATCGATAGTTCATCTGCAATAAAAGATGCTTGTATTTATCCTAAGCAAGGGGGACACGTACCATCAGAAAACATGTGCTACAGCTGCATGTGGAACGCAGCAAAAGGAGCAATAACAGCAGGAAGCACACACACGATGCATGTAAGCAACACCAAGAACAGCAACAGGCAAAAACATGAGATCCCAGCAACAATGGCAACAGCAGCAGGAAGCAGACACAAGAGTCACAGCAGCAGGAAGCAGACACAAGAGTCACAGCAGCAGGAAGCAGACACAAGAGTCACAGCAGCAGGAAGCAGACACAAGAGTCACAGCAGCAGGAAGCAGACACAAGAGTCACAGCAGCAGGAAGCAGACACAAGAGTCACAGCAGCAGGAAGCAGACACAAGAGTCACAGCAGCAGGAAGCAGACACAAGAGTCACAGCAG
>NC_091200.1:18825282-18865282 GCF_040958095.1 Procambarus clarkii | reverse complement strand
GTGATTTTCCACCATTTAACTTTTGTATAATGTTGTAGGAATTTTTGTTTGAAGAATATATACATGTGTGTGTGTGTATGTATGTGTGTGTGTGTGTATGTGTGGTGTGTGTGTGTGTGTGTGTGTGTGTGTGTAATTACCTAAGTGTAATTACCTAAGTGTAGTTACAGGATGAGAGCTACGCTCGTGGTGTCCCGTCTTCCCAGCACTCTTTGTCGTATAACGCTTTGAAAAATTCTTAACAATGACAATGTGTGTGTGTGTGTGTGTGTGTGTGTGTGTGTGTATGTGTATATATATATATATATATATATATATATATATATATATATATATATATATATATATATATATATATATATATCTTAACAATTATATATATATATATATATAATTAACAATTATATATATATATACATATATACATATATATATATATATATATATATATATATATATATATATATATATATATATATATATATATATACATATAAATAATGTGTGTGTGTGTGTGTAAAAAAAAAATATATATATATATGCGAACAAGCCTGAATGGTCCCCAGGACTATATACGAATGAAAACTCACACCCCAGAAGTGACTCGAACCCATACTCCCAGGAGCAACGCAACTGGTAACTACAGGGCGCCTTAATCCACTTGACCATCACGGCCGTCAAAATTGTGTGTGTGTGTGTGTGTGTGTGTGTGTGTACTCACCTAGTTGTACTCACCTAGTTGTGTTTGCGGGGGTTGAGCTCTGGCTCTTTGGTCCCGCCTCTCAACCGTCAATCAACAGGTGTACAGATTCCTGAGCCTATCGGGCTCTGTCATATCTACACTTGAAACTGTGTATGGAGTCAGCCTCCACCACATCACCCCCTAATGCATTCCATTTGTCAACCACTCTGACACTAAAAAAGTTCTTTCTAATATCTCTGTGGCTCATTTGGGCACTCAGTTTCCACCTGTGTCCCCTTGTGCGTGTTCCCCTTGTGTTAAATAGACTGTCTTTATCTACCCTATCAATCCGCTTCAGAATCTTGAATGTGGTGATCATGTCCCCCCTTACTCTTCTGTCTTCCAGCGAAGTGAGGTTTAATTCCCGTAGTCTCTCCTCCTGTGTGTGTGTGTGTGTATGTGTGTGTGTGTGTGTGTGTGTACTTACCTAATTGTGCTTGCTGGGGTTGAGCTCTAGCTCTTTAGTACCGCCTCTCAACTGTCAATCAACTAATAATAGTAATAGTGTGTGTGTGTGTGTGTGTGTCACTCACCTATTTGTGCCTGCAGGATCGAGCATTAGCTATTGAATCCGGCCTTTCCTGCCTCCAATTGTTTAATGCAATGACTGCTGTCCTATTTCCCTATTATATCTTCTATTAAAGCTATGAATAGATCTTGCTTCTTCAACCTACTCCTTTAGTTCATTCCATTTTCCACTACTTTCTCGCTAAGTTAATACTTTCTAACATTTCTTTCGCTCATCTAAGGTTCATGCCCCCTTGTTCTGCTGGAATTCAGTGTAAAAAATTCCCCTATTTTCTCTCTGTCAATCTCCCTAAGTATTTTATGCATCTCAGTCATGTTTCCCCGTACCCTCTTTTTTTCTTGCGTCGTCAGGTTCAGGTCTCTCAGTTGTTTTTCATACCGCATCCCTCGCAACTCTGGAACAAGCCTCGTTGGAAACGTCTGAACTTTTTCCAGTTTCCTTATGTATTTCTTCAGGTGGGAGCTCTATGATGGGGCGGCATACTCTTAGATTGGTCTCACGTAGGCAGTATAAAGATTTATATATGCCTCCTTACTTGGATTCCTGAAGGATGTTCTAATTTTCACTAGTGCAGGAGTACAACTCTGTCGTTATGTTATTTATGTGTGCCTCTGGAGTTAGATTTGGCATTACGTTCATTCCTAGGTCTCTTTCTCGAGTCTTCACAGGTATGTAGTTTCCCTTCATTGTCTACTCTTCCTGTGGTCTCCTGTTCCTTATTCCTGTTTCCATCACTTTATCACTATCTCCAGTAACCATCTCTGCAACGTGTTCAAGTCCTCTTGGAGAATCCTTCAATCCTCATCTGTCTAAACTCGTCTCATTAATTTCGCTTCATCAAGAAACAACTATATATATGACTTATCTCCTGCAGGCATGTCATTTACGTACACTAGAAATAGAATTGTTCGCAGCACCGATCCCTGAGGTACTCCACTCGTTATTCTTCGCCAGTCCGACTTGTTGCCCCTTACTGTCACTCTCTGGTTCCTGCCCTACACATGTTAAGGCTCTTCCGCTTACTCCCGCCTGACTCTCAAGGTTTGAATAATAATCTTTTGTGGCGGTACTGTATCAAAGACTTTATGGCTGTTCAGAAATATGCAATCTGCCCATCCTTCCCTCTCCTGCTTTATTCTTGTTACTTTATCAATTATTTCCAGAAGGTTCCTTCCATGACCGCATATTGGTGTTTGCTTACATACCTAATTCTCTCTATGTGTTTCTTAACCTGATTATTTATTCAAGTACTATGCCAATAATGCCTGTGTTTAGTTACGTGAGTCTTCTCTAATTCCTTTCTTGAAAACTGGTGCTACATTTGCCTTCTTCCAGCTACTGGGCAATTCTCCTTTTGCAAGTGACTCATTTAAGATCCTTGCACGAGGTACGCCGAAGGCCTGCGCTGCGTCTTTTAGTATCCACGGTGATACGTTGTCTGGTCCAACTGTTTTAGATTCGTCTAGTAATGTTATTCTTTTCATTGCCTCCTATGCTGTCATCTCTGATAGTCTCTCAACTAGGGGTCATCTCTTCTGACAATGGGAGCTGCTCAGGATCAGTTGTGAACACTCCATGGAAACTGGCAATCTGTACCTCGCAGGTTTCCTCGCATTTTATTATTAAACTGAATTTTTCGTATATATGACTTCCTAGGTTTGAACGTTACACGTGTCACACCTGTATAGTTCCGTCCACCTGTACCACCTTAAGTATTCGTCTCTCCACCTGTACGCCCTTAATTGTTGGTCTCTCCGCCTGTGCTACTCATATTGTCCCTTCCCGTGATTCATTGTCCACTTCGCTGTTGTCACTGTATGTCACATGTACATACGATTGTGAGAATCATCTCTGAAGTAGATCCATTCGCGATTGTGAAGCAGCTCCTCCTCTGTCCATGCGACCACTCCAGCATATGCACTTATCCAACATATGTAAATCCAAGCACTTACACACAGGTGTTTATCCAGCCACTTACACACATGTGTGTTTAGCAAACCAAGGCCTGAAACTTTCCAATGGGTTTGCTTATAAGATGTTACTTACTAATTTGTTCCAGAGATTTGCTACCCCATTAAATTTAAATCCATTGTTTCGTATTCATTTACACTAACAGTATTTATACTAATAAAATTCCCTTTATGTCTCTCATTAAAACCTTTCACTTATTTGTACCCTTCAGTCATGTCCGTCATCTTCAATGCCTTTCTAGGAAAACTAAATTGAGTGGTTTTTTACACAACTTTACAAGGGAGGTAGTGAGTTCTGGGGATAAATTTAACCAACCTTCTCTGAATACTCTCAGAATAATTTACGACCAGTCTTCGGTGCCCTAACTGCATTGCATTATCGAAGTGTGGACTCACAAGGGCAAGTCCATGCTGAACGATAGCATTAGAGATTTTATTATTGTAGCAATTGGAATGAATCCAAGTACCCATTTACGACTTATTTCGAGCATTTAGACATTTTTTTTTTTTTGTACTTTAGATTCCTACTAATAATGACTAGCTCATCCTTATCGTAATTTTATTTATCAATAATTGATTGTTAAGATGATTGTTTTGGTGGCGATGATTTCTTGGGTTTGAGCCTTACAAGTGTCACACTGAACCTCTGTCTATCTATCTATTCAGCTATCTACCCCCTCTGGCTATCTACTATATATCCCTCTAGCTATCTACCAACTTTCTATCTAGCCATCTATATGCATCTATCATCTACATTTCAATATATCCATCCAACTATCCAACTCCTCCGTCCCATCCCAAATCCTTATCCTGACCCTTTTCCCCAGTGCTATATAGTCATAATGGCCTGGCGCTTTCTCCTGATAGTTCCCTTCCCTTCTATCCAGCTATCTATCTATCCATCCTTCTATTAATTCATCTATCCATATATACATCTACCCATCCATTTATCTAACCATCCGTCTGACCATCTATTCATATATGCATCAATCAACCTATCAATTAGTCTTTTTATTCGTCCACCTGTGCTTCCATCTATCCACCATCCTAGCTATTTATCTCGCTTTCTATCCATCTATCAATTCATCTATCAATCTATCCATCCATTTACGTTCTCATCTTTCTTTCCGTCCATCTATCAGTCAATCCATCTCTCTATCAATATCTTTATCCATCTCTCAATCTATCCAGCCTTGTATCCATTTATCCAGCTATCCTTCAATCTATATTTCAATCTATATTTCAATCTACACATCTACCTATCCACATATCCTTACATCTATCTATCCATCAATCTTTCAATTCGTTTATCTATCCATCCATCGTTTATCCATCTATCCATCCATCTTTTGTTCATCTATCTATCCATACATTTATCCTGCTATCCATCCGTCTATCAATTAATCTCTCCATATATCCATCCAACTACACACTTTCTGTCCATCTATCTTTCCATCCATTCACTTTCTGTTCATCTATCTATCCATCTACTCACTTTCTGTCCATCTGTTGTTATGACTCCAGACAGCCTGAGGAACGAGTCTATCTACTGAGAGTTATTCCACTGACCCGACCTGAGTTTGAGAGGTCAGAGGGAAGATGCATGTATTAAACAATCGAACAAACGTCAGTGAGTAATCTCAGGATACTAGCAGAAGATGGACGTTGGTAATAAATGACATGAAATGAGATGTCGATACATTGTTGACGTGAGGCTAGCTAGCAGGACGTGATTGATCTTATTAAGTCATAGATATCGTGAGAGAGGGTTGTGCTTTGTTAAGCTCCTGGCAGTAGGAGGAACCCTAACTGTGTGCGCCTTTAAGAGGAGGGGATCAAGCAGGCGTTTATGCGTGAAGCCTAGGACTAGGACTAGGAGAAACCTTGTGAGGCAGTCCTATAGCGATTTTTGCAGGCTAACTTCGAGGCTGGAGAAGAAATATATGCTGAAATCTGTATTAGAGTGGAACTCCATAGTGAGGAGTTGACTTCAGGCAGTGAAGAGGAGCTACACGTGTCTCTGTGGAATCAGTGGTGAAGCGTCACTGATGTCGGATTGGGACGTCATTGTGCAGCTGTTACGGACTCGTCGCCCTTGTCAGGGGGGTAGAGTGGCAGTCCCAGCGACATCTAAGAGTCTAATCTCTCAAAGTTTACTTTCCTCATCTAGTCCGTTCCACATATTTTAAAGTCATCAAACTGAAAAATGTTCTTTCTGACATCTCTGTGACTTGTTTGTGTTTACAGATTCAATTGTGTTCTCTGGTTCCACCGTCCTTAACTTGTGCATTTTTTTATATTTCCTTGCCAATTCCCCCTTTGGTAATTTTTGTAAGTCACTCTAATGTCTACTCTACTCCATTGCAGTAAGACTTGCGTTCCTTTTACTCAACCGTTCGGCCTTGGTTTCCTGTTGTCTTTGTAAGGACTTTAATAATCAGTGTTATCTGATAGTACCTAAATGTTGCACCTAAAATGAAAAATCTGTCATCTGAACATGTATTGTGAAAATCAATATCTTCACGCACTATGCTCTAAGTCTATGGGCTCAGCACTGAACATTTCCTATTCTCAGACTTCATTAAGTAACACTCACATATTGACTTCATCAATAATGCTTTCATTATTTTACCAATACATGTAATTTATATATATATATATATATATATATATATATATATATATATATATATATATATATATATATATATATATATATATATATGTGTGTGTGTGTGTGTGTGTGTGTGTGTGTGTGTGTGTGTGTGTGTGTGTGTGTGTGTGTGTGTGTATTTAAATATATACTTAGCCACATATTCAGGCAAATTAGAGAGCATCTGTGAGGCCCCAGGGGGGAGGTAAACACCCACCCAGCACCCCAGACGCAGGGAGCCAGAAGCGGGGGACCTGTTATTGGTCATCTTCAGCTAACGATCCTGGCATTAACATAATCATCTCCATAATCAACTGCTCCTTTACACACTGACCACAGATTAAACTTATCTAATCAGAGATAATGGCGGGAGAAAAATCACTTTTGCTTATGGTACCATAAACTAGAAGCACAGGAAATTATCTTTGAGAGAGTTAATGAGTGGTGTGTGTGTTTCTGTGTGTGGGTTTGTGTGTGTGTGTGTGGGTGTTTACTCACCTAGTTGTGCTTGCGGGATGTTGAGCTCTGGCTCTTTGGTCCCGCCTCTAAAGTGTCAATCAACTTGTGTACAGATTCCTGAGCCCACTGGTCTCTGTCATATCTACATTTGAATCTGTGTATGGAGTCAGACTCCACCACATCACTGCCTAATGCATTTCATCTGTTAACTACTCTGACATTGAAAAAAGTTATTTCTAATGTCTCTGTGGCTCATTTGGGTACTAAGTTTCCACCTGTGTCTCCTTGTTCGTGTTCCACCCGTGGTAAAGAGTTTGTCTTTGTCCACCCTGTCAATTCCCCTGAGAATTTTGTAGGTGGTAATCACGTCACCCCTAGCTCCTCTGTCTTCCTGTGACTTGAGATTTAATTCTAGTTGCCTTTCCTCGTAACTTATATCTCTCGGTTTCGGAACTAGTCTGGTGGCATACCTTTGAACTTTCTCTAACATTATCTTGTGTTTGATAAGACATGGACCCCATGCTGGAGCCGCATACTTCAGGATTGGTGTGACGTATGTGATATACAAGGTTCTGAATGATTCCTTACACACGTTTCTAAAGGCAGTTCTGATATTGGCCAACGTGGCACACATCGCTGATGATATCCGATTGATGTGGGCTTCTTGGGACACTAAAACACTACTTAATCAGCTCATGAAGACATAATCACTGATACATAATAATTAATAATAATACTGCTTTATGTCCGATGTCACTCACATAATTTCCGATTATTACCTAATTTGTATGTAACATCTTTCCTAACATAAGAGGAGGGAAGATGGGAAGCTAATTGAACTACCTTATAGATCGTAGACTCGTAGATTGTAGGCACGCAGCGTAGCTCTTCACCGACGCACGACGTTGTTGTTTGTTGTTTAAGATTCAGCTACTAGGAACAAAAAGTTCCAAGTAGCACGGGCTATGGTGAGCCCGTAGTGGACTTACCAGGCACAGGAGCGGGGCTGTAACTTGGATGCACGATTGATTGATGATGAAGATTAAGCCATCCAAAAGGTGACACGGGCACGAATAGCCCGTAAGTGGTGGCCCTTTTGAGCCATTACCATTATCAATAGATGATACTGGAGATCTGTGGAGGTGCAGCTGCACCCTGCGTGACGGGAGATGTCTCCCCCGTGTGGATGCACGACGTAGAGACGCCTTCTTGTAGGTGAATGACTCCTCACTTGATTGATTGATTGACCGTTGCATATACTGCTCCCTTGGCGCCTCTCACTCCACGAAGATGCTAAGATTTTAGCTATCACCGACCCTGATATCTGCCTACACTGCTATATTTTGGTAAAGACCTTACAGACTAGGATGCATCTAGAGGTACTGCAGGATAATAAGAATTTTTCTAGTGTTTCTCACTAGATGTTAGGTGGAAACTGATGTCGCCTATCCAGACTAATACACTTCTATATACTGGTCCAACGCCTCCCACGTAGCTTCGTCGCGTGAATTCTTCTCCCATGTAATCCCGCCACACACCGAAACTACGACGTTGGTACAACGCTCGAACAAGTTTTAACACGTCCTAACCAGTTATAACAACCAATATAGCAAGTTGTAACAACGTTCTAATATCTCATAAACACGTTAAGGCAAGATGTAACAACTTTATTACAAGTTGTAACAAGCGGAAAATAGAGAGTTTCGGTTTGTTCTTCCAGGGAAGTGGTTGCTGAGCTGCACCTGACCAGCGGCCAGATTCATGAAGCAGCTACGTAAGCACTTACGAACCTGTCCATTTTTTCTCAATCTTTGGCGGCTTTGTTTACAATTATTAAACAGACAATGAGCTCTGAAGCACCAGAAGGCTGTTTATAACAATAACAACAGTTGCTTGGAAAGTTTTCATGCTTGTAAACTGTTTAATAAATGCCGCCAATGCCGTCAAAGATTAAGGAAAGATGTACACGTTCGTAAGTGCTTGCGTAACTGCTTCGTGAATCTGGCCCCAGGACTGCTACCAAATATTCTGAACACAGCTCCACCGTCGAGCACGGCCCGTGGGTTGAACCACAACTTTTCAACGCCGCCTCTCGAAGTTACCCAGTAGTGCTCTCGTCACGGAGCCCTAGGTACCTTCTTCACACCATCTAGCTCTTCCTCATACTCCCTCGGGAGTCGACAGACCTCCCTCTTCGTTAGCACACGGTAGCTGATAGAATTTACACTCCCTGGAGGTCTATACTTCTCCAGAAAGGGTAATCGGTTGAGCGCACCTCCACTCAGCGGACCCCTGGTAGCCAGTGACTCAGATTTCCCGCCTTCCTCAGCAGGGTGCCTGACGTCTCGCTACGCCACGTCCGGGGTTCAATGCCACTGGTCAATCCGGCCAAGCTCCCGCCGCCGACCAATCTCACCACACCGGACGCTGTACCCAGCATGCACTGGGGTTTCGCCTGGAGCGGGAAAGCTCTCCTCTCTCGCGAGCTGCACTGCCATATCTGATGATGATCTTAAAGTCGATATTTCTTCTAACTGCAGCAATACCTTGCTTTCTTTCAAGTGTTAAAACATCAACTAAAACTTCTTCTAGATATGTACAGATAGGACAATATGACTCTTATATGCGGGGATAGAGGGATACAGGCTGAACTCCATAACAATATATATATATATGTATATATATATATATATATATATATATATATATATATATATATATATATATATATATATATATATATAACATACTGTTTCATTGAATATGACTGCATATTCTGTCTCGATTATTTTCTTGTTTAAGGCATCTGTCGCTCTGACTAATGCTCTTGCATCTTGATTTGATTGGAAGATATCTCCATAAGTCATCATTGTTCGAGGTGAAGAAAAATAAATAAATAACTAGAATGTATTACACTTATTTTAAATTTTCACAACTTTTCGAACCGAAATGGTTCATTCTCAAGTGATGGGACAGTACAGGGCATATTGGATTTATACCATTAAAGAGGTCAGGTGCAGACAAATACAAACAGTTGAAGAGTAAGGCGTAAAGGAGTGAAGCATAAGATGTAAAAGGGTGAAGAATAAGGCGAAAAAAGGGTACGAAGCACATACAAAGATTAATCAGGGTAGCGGGCGTGGCATGTTGAGCAGCGTCTTCTATATTGACATCTTCCCGTTCCTGTTTTATTCTTACTCTCATGGAGAGTATCTTCTAGAGTGAATAAGTTCCGTAATTTGGGTGTTTATTGTGGGTTATTCTATTTTTATGTGGATTGCTTCCAGAATTTGTAATCCTCGTACATCTTGGGTTTTGTTTGTTATACAAGAGTTTTTATTCAACATTTCTCTTGATAGGGTGATGTCATGGGCTTGTCTCGTATGATTTTGGGGGCACCTGATTGAAGATGACAGGTCAATCGCCTCGTCAGCTTGGTCGACGTCATACCTACGTACTTAGATTGAAGGCTACATCCTTCGTAGGGGCAGGTGTCCATATATACCAAGTTTGACTGCAGTAAAGGGTTCTCCATCGGCTTCGGGCTGTTTCTAATAAGGAGATCGGTAGTCTTCTTTGTTTTATAGATTATGATCAGGTCTATGTTTTGGTTAGGAGTTATGCTATTTACTCCTTTATGGATTATTTCTTTCATTATTCTTTCTTCTTTTTTATGTTCACTGTGCATTGTTGATTTGTAATATAATTTTATTGGAGTTGTTGTGGTCTCTGTTCTTGGTTCAAGATTGTACCATCGGTCCAGGTATCGTCTTATAGTAGTGAGGTGTCGTCGTATAGCACATTATATATATATATATAATTTATATATATATATATATATATATATATATATATATATATATATATATATATATATATATATATATATATATTCTTCCTAATAGCAACAACGCACTACTGAACCTTTGTCTGCGTTTGCAAACCTTTCTTTGTCTATGTCTCTGTGTATTTGTCTCTCCTATAAAAAAACATTATAATTGTGTAATGTATGGGTGGTCGGCAGTGAGAGGAGCTCAGTGGTGTGAAATATTAAAACAAAAATATATTAGATCCCCCTTTTCTTTGATCTTACCCCATATCTTGACCTTTCACTGGTCAAGAGCAGTTGTTTAAGAAACCTTAGACGCTGTGTAAGAATCTTCTGATTGATGTGAGTACGGGCAAATTATTGTCAGCAGGAAATTTCTGTTAATATCTCAAAATTAGCGTATAATGGTGTATATTTCTATAAGAAAAAATGAATTAGTTTTGAAAGTTATTAAAAATATTTAGCGGTGAAGCTGTCTGGCAGTGCCAAATATCGTCGTTTTTTGGCACTGCCGAACATTCGGTACCAAAAAGCGATCAGCCTATGTTCATCCCGTACCTCAGGCCAATCCCTCTGCCAATTTGTGTGAGGCTGGTCCCAACCGTGTAGCCTCCAGTGTTGAGCATTCATTCTTATAGAACAGATATTCATGTACACACAGAAATCACAATAGCGTGATGCATCAAATGAACAAATCCACAAGGGCCGTGACGACGATTCGAAACTACATCCGAGAGCATCCCAGACGCTGCCTTAATCGACTGAGCAACGACATGGTCATAAGAATTGAAACCAGAAGTTCTTCTGAACTTACTTGGATCCTGCAGCCTCTCAGAGACACAAACCAGGGTTTTACACAATTCTCCCATGTGGAAAAGAGCCGTGACGAATCCTCGTCACGGCCCTTGTGGATTTGTTCAGTTGATATTCATGTATATACAATCAGAAAACAGGTAGCTGGCATTGTCCTGGTTTTTGGTTTTCTCTCTCTCTCTCTCTCTCTCTCTCTCTCTCTCTCTCTCTCTCTCTCTCTCTCTCTCTCTCTCTCTCTCTCTCTCTCTCTCTCTCTCTTTCTCTCTCTCTCTCTCTCTCTCTCTCTCTCTCTCTCTCTCTCTCTCTCTCTCTCTCTCTCTCTCTCTCTCTCTCTCTCTCTCTCTCTCTCTTTCTCTCTCTCTCTCTCTCTCTCTCTCTCTCTCTCTCTCTCTCTCTCTCTCTCTCTCTCTCTCTCTCTCTCTCTCTCTCTCTCTCTCTCTCTCCCCTCCCCCTCAGAGAAGAAGCTGGCATGCACACCAGTACGTCATATTTAATACTCAAGATGAAGGGGAACTCAGCCCAGTGACACGACGGCTGGAGATGGCAGTAATAACAGTGCGTTTCATCGACCGATATGTCAAAATTTAGCTGTCAGGGGTCTGCCCATGGAGGAGGGGCGGTGTGAAGAGCCAGGTGGGGTTGTGGGGGGGAGTGATAGTGAGGCGAAGGGAGAAGGTTGGATAGGAGGAAGGAGAAAAATGATGAGAGGTAAGGAGACGGAAGTGAGGAGAAGCAAAGACGCCGAGTGAGCTAGGGATTAAATATTTAGAATTTATATTTTGTTTTCTACAACAGACTGTGGCCATAGTGAGGAAGGTGAGATATGAGTGGGCTTGGGGGGGATTAAATTAAGGAGAGGTAAGAGGAAGGAAGTGTGTGGAGAGGTGAGACGTCCAGGTGATAGTTAGCAAGAAATTAAGAATTGAGGGGCAGGATAAGAGATCAGGAAAGCGAAGAAAGGCGTGGGTGGAGGTGGGAGAGAAAGAGCAAGAAGAGATGCAAATTTTTGAGAAATGAGAAAGAAGGAAAATGAAGAAAGATGAGCAGAACGGAACGGTGGAGGAGGGGAGAAAGGAAAATAAACGGTAAGAATATTTTACGTTTCGTAGAACTGGTAATTAGAGACAAAGACAGTCAGACAAAGGAAATTAGAGATAGAGGAATTAGAAGAAATCTATCACCACTCCCTCCCATGCCTCTCTCTCCCACCCCCACCCATCCCCCTACCCCCCCTCTCCAAGGTGAAATCATCAACTCCCATCAGAAACAAGCGCACGAATCCCGTAAACAATAAAAAACACAGCATGTATCATACTGCAAGGTTGAAAGAGGTTCTTAATAACAAGGTGTGGAGCTCTCTCCTGATGATCAGTATGAATCTGGGAGCTGCAACCTGCGAGGGGGGGGGGAGGATGCTGTGGTCTGATAAGCCTTCCTGAAGCGTCCGAATAGTTCCTTTCTTGAGTCATGCTTGGAACTGAGAGGATTATGTTCCGGCATGAAAAGTACTACCAAGATCATCTGAGGCTCTGGTGTACTTGCAACTGCTGGGGACTTGATGTGTTTTACTAGGACGTGTTTGGAGATGCTGGGACTTGCTGGGACTTGCTGGGACTGGCATGGACCCTTTATGGCCAGGCAGAGGAAGGGGTGAGCGAGCTGCGAGTCTATAATCTGCAGGACGGTTGTGATCGAGTGGACCGTTTCTGGTTTTTGTATATACTTGTGTGATGTTTGATCTGTTGGTGGTGGTGGCTGTTACTGTGGTGGTGGCTGCAACTGTGGTGGTGGCTGTTACTGTGGTGGTGGCTGTTACTGTGGTGGTGGCTGTTACTGTGGTGGTGGCTGCTGAGGGTGGAGGTGGGGGTGGTGGCTGCAACTGTGGTGGTGGCTGCTGAGGGTGGAGGTGGGGGTGGTGGCTGCTGAGGGTGGAGGTGGGGGTGGTGGCTGCAACTGTGGTGGTAGCTCAGAGGGTGGAGGTGGGGGTGGTAGCTGCAACTGTAGTGGTGGCTGCTGAGGGTGGAGGTGGGGGTGGTAGCTGCAACTGTGGTGGTGGCTGCTGAGGGTGGAGGTGGTGGCTGCAGAGGGTGGAGGTGGGGGTGGTAGCTGCAACTGTGGTGGTGGCTGCTGAGGGTGGAGGTGGTGGCTGCTGTGGGTGGAGGTGGGGGTGGTAGCTGCAACTTCTGGGGTGGTGGCTACAACTGTGGTGTAGGCTACAACTATGATGGTGGTGGCGGCAATGGGACTGGGGACAGGGATGAGGAGGTTTTCAAAGCTTTATATACATCTGTGCAAATTAGTTTACCATATTCAATACCCCGTCTCGTTTGAGCGTAAGGAATTTATTCACTATTTTGAAGATTTGAACGAAGAGATTTTTTAGATTTCCGCTCTAAGGCGGAAACAGTTTTATTTGTAGAGATTATCACAATGACGTGGATAAAAAACAACGCTCAATTGAAAGGAAAGAGACGACAATTCGATCCGATAAATGCAAGTGACGACGTTTCGATCTGAGAAATTTAACCATATTTAATTTCCGCATTTAGTCTTCCTTCGTTCCATTTTGTTTTTTTACTTTATACTTTTGTCTCTTACGGCCTTTGCGTAACCTCTTTTATTGCCTTGTATTGTTATTTCATATACATACATATATATATATATATATATATATATATATATATATATATATATATATATATATATATATATATATATATATATATATATATATATATATGTGTCGTACCTAGTAGCCAGAACGCACTTCTCAGTCTACTATGCAAGGCCCGATTTGCCTAATAAGCTAAGTTTTTATGAATTAATTGGTTTTCGACTACCTAACCTACCTAACCTAACCTAACCTAACTTTTTCGGCTACCTAACCTAACCTAATCTATAAAGATAGGTTAGGTTAGGTTAGGTAGGGTTGGTTAGGTTCGGTCATATATCTACGTTAATTTTAACTAAAATAAAAAAAAATTTACCTCATACATAATGAAATGGGCAGCTTTATCATTTCATAAGAAAAAAAAATGAGAAAATATATTAATTCAGGAAAACTTGGCTTATTAGGCAAATCGGGCCTTGCATAGTAGGCTAAAAAGTGCGTTCTGGCTACTAGGTACGACATATATATATATATATATATATATATATATATATATATATATATATATATATATATATATATATATATATATATATATATATATATATATGTCGTACCTAATAGCCAGAACGCACTTCTCAGCCTACTATGCAAGGCCCGATTTGCCTAATAAGCCAAGTTTTCTTGAAATAATTATTTTTCGACTACCTAACCTACCTAACCTAACCTAACCTAACTTTTTTGGCTACCTAACCTAACCTAACCTATAAAGATAGGTTAGGTTAGGTTAGGTAGGGTTGGTTAGGTTCGGTCATATTTCTTCGTTAATTTTAACTCCAATAAAAAAAAATTGACCTCATGCATAATGAAATGGGTAGCTTTATCATTTCATAAGAAAAAAATTTGAGAAAATATATTAATTCATGAAAACTTGGCTTATTAGGCAAATTGGGCCTTGCATAGTAGGCTGAAAAGTGCGTTCTGGCTACTAGGTACGACATATATATATATATATATATATATATATATATATATATATATATATATATATATATATATATATATATATATATATATATATATGCGAACAAGCCTGAATGGTCCCCAGGACAATATGCAACTGAAAACTCACACCCCAGAAGTGACTCGAACCCATACTCCCAGAAGCAACGCAACTGGTATGTACAATCACCCAAAGAATGAGGTGATTTGGTAAAATGCTATGCCCAAGATTACTATCCGAGTGCCGGCGGTGGGGTGGTTCAAATAGCCTCGGCTATCACCTCATTTTGTCCGGTCGTGATGGTCAAGTGGATTAAGGCGTCTTGTACATACCAGTTGCGTTGCTTCTGGGAGTATGGGTTCGAGTCACTTCTGGGGTGTGAGTTTTCAGTTATATATATATATATATATATATATATATATATATATATATATATATGTCGTACCTAGTAGCCAGAACTCACTTCTCAGCCTACTATGCACGGCCCGATTTGCCTAATAAGCCAAGTTTTTCTGAATTAATATATTTTCTCTAATTTTTTTCTTATGAAATGATAAAGCTACCCATTTCATTATGTATGAGGTCAATTTTTTTTTATTGGAGTTAAAATTAACGTAGATATATGACTGAACCTAACCAACCCTACCTAACCTAACCTAACTAATCTTTATAGGTTAGGTTAGGTTAGGTAGCCGAAAACGTTAGGTTAGGTTAGGTTAGGTAGGTTAGGTAGTCGAAAAAACATTAATTCATGAAAACTAGGCTTATTAGGCAAATCGGGCCTTGCATAGTAGGCTAAGAAGTGCATTCTGGCAACTAGGTACGACATATATATATATATATATATATATATATATATATATATATATATATATATATATATATATATATATATATATATATATATATATATATATATATATTTATATATATATGTCGTACCTAGTAGCCAGAACGCACTTCTCAGCCTACTATGCAAGGCCCGATTTGCCTAATCGGGCCTTGGATTTATGGACAAAAACATAAATCTTTCTATTAACAGGTTTAGGAACATGTGCATTTATGCAAGTACCCTAAACAGTATGAAGGGGTTGCATGGTTTGTGAAGAGCTAGTTAGCTGCGTGATACTTAAAATTCCCCCTCCCCTTGGACTGATGGTAAAGTCCAGGGAATATAGCCTCCTCACTTAGCTTCACAGCAGCCGATTCACCATCAAGGACTCGTTGAACACTAACTATCCATGGGGGATATACTGAATGTTCCAGTGACCAAAAGGGCTTTTAAATAGAATAAGTCCTATAGAATACTTGTACTCCACCAACTAGTCATGGGAGTTCTTTTGAAGCATAGTGCTATCGTTGTTCTAGTTTGACTCCGTCTGTCAAATTAAGTAAAAAAATATCTAAATTACAGAAAACTTTGTTTTCATGATCATTCTTATATTATATGCCGAAGAAAATTAAAGGTTTCTTCACGTGCTGAAAAGTCTACTTTCCAGGACAGTGAGTTCTAGCATTATTGCCCGGAGCATGAAAGAAAAATCTGTTCATAGGTGTTTTCCAGATTTTTCTTATCATATTTTGGAGGTGGGGCGTGAAGACCCCCTTATCAGGAGTCCCTCTGTAAAACTCTGATCACGGCCTACGTACATAGCCAAATAACAAGACCTTTACACGGACGAAAAGTAAGACAACAGTATCAATAACTTGCCTGAATCTCTTTTACGAGTCAGTCCAGCGATTATTGTTGCAAGTAAAATGAATTATGAACAAAGAGACGAGAGAGAGGAAACTGATTGGAAATTTAATCATTCATCTTTACCCAATCTCTCAAGGCTTCTAATCCTTCCTGAGATACCCGTGAGTCTCCGAAGGCTTCCAATCCTTCCAGAAATACCCTTAATTCACCGAAGACTTTTAATCCTTCCAGGAAACACCTGGATGTCTCCCAAGGCTTCTAATCTTTCTGAAGAAACCTAGATATCTCCCAAGGCTTTTAAAATTTCTGAAGACACCTGGGTATCTCCCAAGGCTTCTAAAATTTCTGAAGACACCTGGGTATCTCCCAAGGCTTCTAAAATTTCTGAAGACACCTGTGTATCTCCCAAGGTTTCTAATCTTTCTGAAGACACCTGGATATCTCCCAAGGCTTTTAATCCTGTCAGAAATGCCAGTAAATCTCTCAAACTTTAAAATCTTAATAGGGATGCCCAAATATTTATCAGGCCTGTTGGGGTGAACTTTCCAAAATTAAGTTTTTTCAGTAAATTTTTGGAGTTATATTTGAACAGCAAAAAGATTCATACCTGTAATATATGTAATACCTTAGCAGATTAATATTCATTGCTGAGCAACAGGTCCATGCACAGGACCGATTATATTGAATCTGTCATGAATTCAGCTGTCCGTGTGACGTGTTTATATCTTGTCTCCAATGATACAACGCCTGCGCACTGTAACCTCTGTATTGGTCAAAAAATCTGTAAAAATAGGCCTTCTAATATCTGCCCAGGCGACGACATGCGGTATCGGAACTGTATGTCTGTTGATGACCAGACCACACACTAGAAGGTGAAGGGACGACGACGTTTCGGTCCGTCCTGGACCATTCTCAAGACCATTCGTGTATGTCTGTTTATCACTGTCTTACAGGTTGTGTCTCCCTTGGTACATCACGATTTGTACTTGTTGTACACAAATCTATAGTTTTAAGCCGAAAGCCGAACGAGTAAAGTGGCCACTCCAGACCGACAACCAGAGCGTAACTCCATAGTCTCCTGAGACTGATGGATGCTTACTATTACACCTCTGGACTCGTTCGGCTTATAACTGTAGAATTGTTAGTATAATATCAGCAATAAACCAAGTATTTTATTGCGCATATTGTCGTTCTAACTGACGGAAGAATTAGACACTTATAACTATAAATTTAAGTGTAAACTTGGCGATTTTCTTCGCTAAGCAGTTTCTTGGTGGTGAAGTTATTCATCTTCAACATCATTGCTCACTCTGTAAATGCTTAAAATTCATTTGACAAAGTTGAATCTAACAAACTTCTCAGAAAATTGTTATGTTATCTAACGATTTTGAAATATGCAAAAAGTAGATGTGAAATGGAGTAATATCATTTTTTAACTAAACAATGGAGGGTGAAACGAGGAACTATGTTTAGTTCGCTAATATGTATTGTTTATATTGATCCATTGTTGAAAGAGATAGGAACCAGTGGAGCTTGAAACTTTATAAGAATTTCCTGCCCACCTAACCTATCAGAGGACCCTTAACTTACTGTTGTTGAAAAAAAAAATCCCAAATATATTTTCATTTTTTTCATTTTCAAATTACGGCCAAATTCGGCCATACGGGCAAACGGCCAAAAGCGACGTTCTTTTTAAGAGGACAGGTCGCCGCTAGACAGTACTGAGGCAATATAATTTCCCATACTAATAGTCTAGTTCTTCTAATTAATGCAACTTTTTGTGTTTCATGTATTAAATATCATGTCATAATGGGCCTTACTTTTTTGTCATGCAGTATATAATAATAATTATTCCCGTATGTTTTATTTTATTATAACTTTCTTCTTGTTTTTATTATAACTTTCTTCTTGTACACATGAATTATATATTATTTTAATTAAATCAATTGCAGATGTTAAAAAGACTCACGAAAAAAAGTTTGTATTTTAAATTTGCATTATTTGGCAACAATGTGACCTAGTTTTCGTATGATATAGCCATGGGTAAGAGAACAGTAATCCAAAATTCTATCTCACTGAGCAGGTTGATGAGTAGGTATGTCAAGATGAGTGTCAGCAAGGTATTCATTCGACAGACATTATCCAAATGGTTGGCACGAGAATTTGATGAATGTTTCGGGTCTCTTAGGTCTCGCAAATCGTATCAGTGTTGCTGTGGCCATCTGTCGGGACCATCACTGATCTTGATGATTACAGATCAAAGGCAAGAGATCTTCGTTGCGTGTGTTCGCGCTACGCTGGTTGCACAAGCACAATCAAGTTCTCTCATAATCGTATGAGCATCGTGACTACAATAGACGCTTGTAGTCTCTTACTATACTTAAGCGCACTTGGCTTGGGGGTTAAGAAATAAACGCGTTCTGCGTAACTCGAGGGGAAAATTAAACTTGGATGTTATTCTGACAGAAAACGTTCAAATCCTGGATTATTTTAAAAGTTTTGCATCTTTTTTTTCAAAATTCCAGATCGCAAATTTTCTCAATAGAGTAGAGAAACATCAACTAGGTGACCTGATATATTTTAGGTTTCAGTGAAGAATTGCTCTCAGTGAAAATTCAAGAGTCTTGAATCACATTATCAATAGATTAACTTATCCAAAAAAAATCATTCTTTAGTAATTCGGTAAATTCAATGGGACGAGTACAAAAAAGGGCAATTGACTGCTGGGAAGAGAACTTATTATATAAATTGTGTGGTTGTAAGGTGGGCATCCAAGCTTGGTGATCCACAGTGTTGAGCAGTAAAGGTATCTCATATATCTAGGTCATTACTTAAAAAAAAAAATTTCGGATTTGTCCTCGCTAGTACTGTGGAGACGACCCAGATTCCTGCCTCTCACTTTGCCTTCAAGGCGTAAGTTACTAAGCCAGATTATCAGCTACTGCTACTGCTGATGGATTCAAACCCTCTCTCTCTCTCTCTCTCTCTCTCTCTCTCTCTCTCTCTCTCTCTCTCTCTCTCTCTCTCTCTCTCTCTCTCTCTCTCTCTCTCTCTCTCTCATTCCTTCTTTCCTCTAAGGATAAATATCCTCTGGTATATCTTGTAGACAAAAAAACACATTTAAAGTATCTTCATATGACCCATGAACTTGCAATCATCCTGCAAGGTTACACTGAACAGCTAACGAATTCAAAAGGCAAACCAATATATTAGAAAAGAGCTGTGAATCATATCCTTGCTTAAAGGACTTTGACAATCTCTGAACAATTTTTGGTGGATACACTATAGAAGCACATTGACAATAGTTGTTCAATAAGTTGCATAAAATTTGGTTTAAAATGTTCTAATAGCACGTTTTCTGTGTTACTGTAAATGACTTCGAAATTGTACAGTATTCTCTCCCCCAGCTGACACTTTTCTTTAATTTCCTTCCCTTCCCTTCCCTTCCCTTCCCTTCCCTTCCCTTCCCTTCCCTTCCCTTCCCTTCCCTTCCCTTCCCATTTCTTCCCTTCCCTTCGAATTTGAACTAAATAAAAATATCATCTGGGTAGAAGTGGACTGTATTTTGGATGAAAGACTCCTGTCGAAGTTTAAAAGGCGTGATGTAGATAGAAATTGTCTGTGTGTTCTTGTAACTACTCAAGAAACCAGACCTTTCCTATTATACATAGTAATTCCTCCCGTTGACACATCATGGAATCAAACTTACTTAAACGAAATTTGACTGGACCATTCATCTGAAACATTTGCTTCGATGTGATCTTCGTTCCTGAATAGTTTAGATAATTATCCCATGAAACGACAATGTTAGTAAGTAAAGGTTATATATCACTTCATTTTACATAATGAAAACTTTGCAGCTAAATGTGGTGTGGAAATTCGCATATCGCGAATCGCCTAAAAGCTAAAAAATATATGTAACTCTTGGCAATCCATGTATAACATCAGTCATGCAGTACTCGCCTCTAATTTGGGTTCCTGTCGAACGGCATTCTTTCGGAGGTTAGACGTGCAGCTCCTCTCAAGCCTCGAGCCAGATTCACGAAGCAGTTACGGAAGCATTTACGAAACCTGTCCAACTTTTCTCAATCTTTGGCGGCTTTGTTTACAATTATTAAACAGTTAATGAGCTCCGAAGCACCAGGAGGCTGTTTATAACAATAACAACAGTTGCAGGCGATGAGTCACAATAACGTGGCTGAAGTATGTTGACCAGACCACACACTAGAAGTTTGAAGGGACGACGACGTTTACACAATCGACTTGAGAATGGTCCAGGACGGACCGAAACGTCGTCGTCCCTTCAAACTTCTAGTGTGTGGTCTGGTCAAAATAACAACAGTTGAATGGGAAGTTTTTATGCTTGTAAACTGTTTAATAAATGCAACCAAAGATTGAGGAAAGATGTACACGTTCGTAAGTACTTGCGTAACTGATTCGTGAATCTTGCCCTTCGTCCAACCATCGAGTCGGACGAAAAATTTTCGGGAAGAATATTTGGGGTTGCATTTTCTATTTGTTATGGCTCGTAGCCCTTAGGGGTGACTATTCCAGCTCTTCTACATCCTTGACTGACTATACCTACAGCTGACATAGCGTCGTTCCAAGCTTCCTAAACTTGCTTAGTTTGTCATTATTGAGCTTTTCCGCACTGTAGGAGAACCACCTTAAGACCATGGAGAACTTCTGAAGACCGAATTTTTTCCCAATTAAAAATACAAAAGATGAAGGAGGATTACAAAACCCGATTGCAAGAGATGAAGGAGCGAGTTTTGTAATCTAAATGAACGACACTGAATTATAATTAAAAATCCCCAGAACACCAGTAAAGAGGAAACCTATAAGTCTATCTAGACTTGTGTCTGGTTATAGAAGCGACAGATATTCGTCCCTCTCGTCCAGTGATGTCGTTACAGCACAGAGAAAACTTGTTTATAGTTATTTCTATAAAATTTTTGGCTTAAAAGCTTACCTGCGTCACCTGCTTCACTATTTTCGGTGTATTGTCATCTTCATCACCTTCAGTAGTGTCCCAACCGATCACCAGGGGACTATACGATGATTTTCCCTTCATGAGCAAATGAGTATTATTTTGTCGTTAGATTTTATATATATATATATATATATATATATATATATATATATATATATATATATATATATTGTAGTTGCCACCGTAAGTAAACCATATAGCTTGGAGCCCAGGAGCTTGACCTGGCATTCCAAAGATTTATTACGGGATGGATGGACCGGATACTTCCAATATAATATATCAAATGAATGATATTTTTCCTATTTAATTTTGTTTATAATTGTTCTAATAGTTTCCTTATTAATGTGTTTCATTACTTAATCATATTAACGTATTTGTTGCTCGGCTATGGTTGAAGCGTTACCACGTTTGTACCTGTCAGGTTTGTATCTCTGCCAGGTTTGTAGCGCTGTCATGTTTGTAGGTCTGTCAGGTCTGCTGCTATGTCATATTTATACCATATTTGGAATGCACCAATATGATTCACTTAGTACATTGTGGCTGTGAACATGAGATTCCGAATAGGACTCATTTGTTACTGAAAATTTAAAAGGAGGAAAGAATTCATTCTTATATTTATTCCTATATATAATTATAATTATATATATATATATATATATATATATAGAAGGGAGTACCACCTCTGGCTGGAAGAAGGGAGACCCATAGCCTCGGAGGAAACCACACATAACGCATTGGAGGGAATGTAAATATATATAAATGTATAAATATATACATAAATATATAATGGGGGTGGTAGGAGAAGATAATATTAGTGTTCAGTGAGAAACCACAAGGTCTCCTCTGAATACTTTTTATTTTCTTCTCCGAGGCTATGGGTCCCCACATTGGCACCAGAGGTGGTACCCTCACTATATATTTTAAATATATATATATATATATATATATATATATATATATATATATATATATATATATATATATATATATATATATATACTACTACTATACAAGGCCCGATTTGCCTAATAAGCCAAGTTTTCAAGAACTAATACTTTTTCGACTACCTAACCTACCTAACCTAACCTAACCTAACATTTTCGGCTACCTAACCTAACCTAACCTATAAAGATAGGTTAGGTTAGGTTAGGTAGGGTTGGTTAGGTTCGGTCATATATTTACGTTAATTTTAACTCCAATTAAAAAAATTGACTTCATACATAATGAAATGGGTAGCTTTATCATTTCATAAGAAAAAAATTAGAGAAAATATATTAATTCAGGAAAACTTGGCTAATTAGGCAAATCGGGCCTTGCATAATAGGCTGAGAAGTGCGTTCTGGCTACTAGGTACGACATATATATATATATATATATATATATATATATATATATATATATATATATATATATATATATATATATATATATATATATATATATATATATAATCTTGATCCAATCTCCAAATAATAATCTTGATCCCCCTTTTATTCTGAATATATTGAATTGTTTTGTTTCATTTGCTTCTTATACATATACACATACATATACTACTCTTTTTATTCGTTCTTATTTATGTAATATATGTACTAATTTTCACAATTTTCTTTTCTTAACTTTTTTATCTTCTATATTTTTATGGATTTTAATAATTATGCTAAATGACAACTTTTTTATGCAGTCGCTTAAGACGGGTTAGGAAAATGCATTGATAAAAACAAAGTCTTTATTTCCTGTTGGCAAGACAGCAAGAAGACAGAGGATACAGCCTTGAGAAACATAGAATACAGTTAGGAAAACATACAAATATAGCCATGAAAAGTATCACCATGAAAGATGGAAGTAAAAACCACAAATGGACTTTTAATAATAAAAAGCTGTGATACAGCACACAATACAAATAAATAATTAAGAGATCGAGTTTAGTAGAAGAAATACGTATATCCATATAAAATATTTAACAGATAAAGATACTTGAAAAGAGTGAATGAGAGAGAGAAAGGAATAAAATAATGAAGAAAAGAAGGCTAACAGGAAGGAGGATAAATGGTGAGCATAGCCATTAGCAAGAAAGAAAGGAAATTGAAGCAAGAAATAAGGGATATACACAGCCCTTAAGTTTTTGATTAAGGAAGAAATAATTACTTGGTGGTTGGGGGTGAGGGAGGTGAGACCAGGGGGTGGTGGTGGTGGTGGTGGGTGGGGGTTGGGAGGGGTTAGGATTGGGCGGGGGTCGCCCACTTAGTCAACAACCCCCTCCCCCATCCCCCCCTAAGGGGTAGGGGCAGGTGGCCAGGTCTCAGGGAAAGAGGAGGAGAAGGTTCAATAACGCAATAAATAAAGCTTATGTTTGGAAAAACCACACACGCCCACCTGCGCCCACCTGCGCCCACCACCACATCACCACCCGGGAGGGAGGAGGGGTCGCAGCCCCCCACCCCCGCCCACCAAACTCTAGATACAAACACTACTTTTGATTTTGCGGCGTTTCCCCTTTGGGGGAAAAAAAGGGATTATTAACAGTAATATGAGGCGACATCTCTTACACATCTAAGAAACATATCTAAGTAGTCTTTGGCATATCATCTACAAGACATTAGAGAACATGGCTTCATCACAATAATGTAATCAAAATAATATTTATAACATGAGCGAGTGTGGATAGCCGGCGAATCTCAAGAGTGGCCTCTCAGGGGGGAAGCCCAAGCGTGACCCCTTCCCGATCGACAGTCATTAGAGGTCCAAGGGTGACCTCTCCTCTGAGCAACAGTCAGGAGAAGCCCAAGGGGTATCCCCCGCTGACTGACAGTCAAGGAAGGTTCACGTGTGACCCCCCAGATGAGCAACAGTCAGGGAAGGTTCACGTGTGACCCCCAGATAAGCAACAGTCAGGGAAGGTTCACGTGTGACCCCCCAGATGAGCAACAGTCAGGGAAGGTTCACGTATGACCCCCAGATAAGCAACAGTCAGGGAAGGTTCACGTGTGACCCCCAGATAAGCAACAGTCAGGGAAGGTTCACGTGTGACCCCCGCCGCTTTCTCTGACCGCCGACCCCACATCACCGGGCTCTGAGGTTGAAGGGAGCTGCTGCACAGACGTCACGTGAAATCAGCGATACTAGCTGCTGCCAGGGATACCAGCTGATGTCAGGGACACCAGCTGATGTCAGGGGACACCAGCGGATGTCTAGGGCACCTGCCATGTTCATGGATACCAGCTGATGCCAGAGGCCCAACTTGATATCAGGGGCAGCAGGTAATGTCAGGGGGCACCGGCTTCTGCTGTAGACATGAGCTGCAGTGATTGACACCTCGTTTTATATTGCTGTCAGTTATAACTTCGACAGATGCCGCAGCAGTGTTGACATTTGTCACAACACTCTCCTCAAAACATCGGAATGCACTGAGCTAGTGACATCTACTAACAACAAACGGCATCAGCTGGTAGCAGTACCTGCAGTGACAAAAGATGACAAGCCAGCTAACAAGTGCCACCAGCTGCTGGCAACAGTGCCACCAGCTGCTGACAACAGTGCCACCAGCTGCTGACAACAGTGCCACCAGCTGCTGGCAACAGTGCCACCAGCTGCTGCCAACAGTGCCACCAGCTGCTGCCAACAGTGCCACCAGCTGACGACAACAGTGCCACCAGCTGACGACAGTGACATCATCTCGCTGACAAATGTTTCGCCAGTTCCCTTCACAGGAAACATAATATTGCACTGATGTTCAGGCCTATAGTACATAGAGCTCGGTCACATTTTGCCAACTTAACAAATATCAAATCGAGATGGTCAATACAAACAAATACAGTTTAAAAAAAAAAGGGGGGGAGATTGTAATTGTTGTTGTGATTGTTGTTTGTTTGTCTGTTGCTGTTTTTTTTGTTATGGCTGTAATCGTTTATTGATTCCTTGGACAAGTGAGATGTTAGTGACCAGTTTCGTTCAGTAGGGCAAGCAAAGGTTTTGTTCTTGTTTATTGTATTTAGTGGATCGCGATCATTTACCATACCTGGCTAAGTTCCCCCTGACTGATGCTCTTTCCTTATGGTTAGTGTGCGTTTTCTTCCTGAATACTGATGATTTCTCCTGAATGGTCATACTTCCTGAATGGTCGTGTTTTACTCTTTCTAAAAAAAATTATGTTCTATTTTGTTTTTTTTTTGTTTTGTTTTGTTTTTGTCTTTAAAATAATGTTTTTAGTTTTCTAAAATGCTGCTTAAAACAAAATATCCTTTATGCTGTTTATAACTGAATGCTGTTTTTTAAGTTTTTTTTTTGTTTTACCAAGACTACTAAAGGCCACGTGCCAGAGCCAGTTGTCCTGAGTATTGGTGCTTGTTAGCTACCTTAAACATTCTTAAACATCGAAAATATCTTATTATCCATCTTATTACATCATCTTATTATTCAATTGTCATACAAAACGTAGTAGACCTTTACTTCTAATTAAATATTTGAAACCGAGTTGAAGCAGACACAAATGGAGTCAGGACAGCAGACTCGGCACTATGGCCAGTTAAAAATGACCCGGAACGCCCCCTCCCACCCCGAGGATGCTGCGCTTGGCGCTGAGCTAATGGCAACACTGACGAGGATTGTCCTAAGGTGGGGGAGGGGATATCATCATCCGGTTTGGCTATTACATAGTAACGGAGATCCCTATGACCTCGAGGCTGTCAGACGGGTGGAAGGGGCAAAGGGAAGGGGAGAGGGGGTCAGAAGGGATAGGGGGGGGGAGAGGTCTGTTCCAACTGCCCTTTTTTTTGAGAGGGAAGCCTTATACCTCCGTCACAGTCCTCGCCAGAGTCCTAATTATTATTATTTTTCATTTTTTTTTACATAATTACAACCGTAGTTTGCCTCTATAATGTAGGCTGAGGCGTCCGGGCCTGTCTATATATGATCACAGTTTATAGTTGGCTACAATAATACTCATCACGATCTGAAGAGTAGGAGGAAAATACGATAATGAGGAGAGAGAAGGGAAATAGGAGGGGGGACAGGATAGAAAAGTGGAAGAGACAGGAACAGCAGAAGAGTTAATAATAGAAATGGGAAGGGGGGTGGTGAGCAGAAGAATAAGAGACGGGGAGCAAGAGACAGGGTAAGAAAATGGGGGCTAAGATGTACCGGCAGGAGATGGAGAAGGGAGCAAAGACGAAAGGACATCCGCGCATCTGAATCGGTTCAGAAACTGCCTGACTGCACATCCCGGACCACTGACAAGCGGAACCTCATGCACGAACCTGTCCTCATCCTTAACGAACAGCCGAAAAGTATTCGGCTCTAATTTGACAGTCGAATTACCTACAAAAATCCACTATTATAAAATCTTATAAAAAGTACAACAACAATCACAGTCTAACTTTCAATTCAATTTCCGGAACGACGTGGAAGACCTTTTTAAGTGGTTGGGAGGACACGGTAAAGTAGCAGTCGCAAGTGCTGCCTGTCAAAGCGCAACGCGAAATACGTGAAGCGCAACGCGAAATACGTGAAGGGCAGCGCGAAATAAGTGAAGGGGGAATGTAAAGGATGTGTAACGGGCGGCTCTGTGAGCCTCTTCGCGTCCACCAGCTGAGATCCCACACCCTTAAACACCGTCTTTCATTACAAGGGAATAAATATATTGAACAAATCACTAACTAAAATCTCAGATAAGAACAAGGAGAAGACGGAGCAATACTTACACGTATATGTGTTTGTGTTCGTGTGTGTATGTGTGTGTGTGTGTGTGTGTGTGTGTGTGTGTGTGTGTGTGTGTGTGTGTGTGTGTGTGTGTGTGTGTGTGTGTGTGCGTGTGCATGTGTGTGTATACTCACCTATTTGTGCCTGCATGGTCAAGTTAAATTTTCCAACTACTCTTAAGATAACTATTTTATCACATCTCTATGCCTCATCTTGTTCTACAGCTTCCAACAATACCCTCTTGATTTGCTGAGGTTAATAGTGGATGTTTCCTCCTTTACCATCGAGTATTTTGGTATTTGTGTTTGTGTGTGTGTGTCTGTGTGTGTCTATGTGTTTGTATATTTGTGTGTGTGTGTGTTTGCGCACGCGCAGTCAGATTTCTCGGAAGAAAGACTTATGAGCTCACAGGTATATATATATATATATATATATATATATATATATATATATATATATATATATATATATATATATATATATATATATATATATATACATATATATATATATGTTTTATTGAGGAACATAGTGGATTCGATTGGCCATCACAACAACAAACTTAGCTAATCATTTTCTAAGCGAAGGTTATTACCGATAAATACTGTCTAAATCATACAGAAGCATGAATATGACTGATGGATACGATTCATATATAACAAACACTGACGATAATCATATCATCAGAATGACTCATAGGAGGAGAATGTGGAGCTGCAGTTACCCTGTAAAAGAGAATGAAACTAAGTTGACGAGCTCGTTGGGAATTTGAGACTTAAGTTTTTCTAAGACTGTGACTGTACACCTGAAAAAAGCTTGGTTTTACATCATTGAAGTGGTAGGACTCATTGCTGGGGAACTTACGACTGTAATTATGGAGACTAAAAGTTGAGACAACTTAAGGAACCAATATAAAATGCAAGGCCTGGGAACGGCTAATGTTGGCACTAAGTTGGGATCTAATATGTTGCATTTGGCACTCTGCTAATTTTAACGTTCCGTAATATAATCTGTATGCTAACAGATGTGATCTGAGAAAACATCTTCTGGAGTCTATATATTATAAAAACAATATTTAAAATAATTATACTACAAGCTGGATGATGTGTATTACGTCTTGAAGACGATGTTTAGGTTCACAGGGGAGACGCTTCACCCAAGGCGCCAGCCGCAGGGACTGACGACGCTCAGGCAACACAGCCGTAGTTCAAATAGGAAATTCTCTTGTTTTTGTCGTTCATACATTAATGGCTTTACTTAAAATAAATTTTGGTCGTCACACATACAAGTGGATTCCTTTCCAAACATACTTCTTTTTTTTATACATGAAACTTGTATAGATAGCAAATAACACTTTCCAACAATTCAATCTCCAGTGTACAAATATTGACTGAGGTCAAGCAGAGAGCACTCAAGCTGAACTACTGCTCCCAGGATGCTAGGACCAGCTTGAACCTCAACGCCACAGAAGAATTACGAACCTCAGTCTGCTGCACTATCACTTCGTGAACCTGGGTATCGCTGCTATTTGTGTAAGCTTGTGACTAGATGAGCAGTTATGATCCAGAGTGAGTGTCTCACTAAGGCTCATTCTCGTTATGTAGTGAGTAAGAGAATGAGCCTAGGTGAGCCTCCCGCCCCGGCTCATAACTGCTTGTCTTCTCACTAGGTCACTGCGGCGCCTCGCCTGCACGACGGCTCGACGACGTGGACCAACTTGAGCATTGTTTGTTTGTGTGTGTGTGTGTGAGAGAGCTTTGTGGTGGTTGTCTCTCATGGTGGAGTAAGCGGCCCTCTGGCGGCCCTTCGACGGCCCTTCGGCGGCCCTCCGACCCGCCCACACACACACACACACACTCTGCAGGCACTTGCTGGGTTTGAGGGGGAGGGGGACGTGAAGGATTAAAGAATGCGTCCTGCTTCTGAAAGCTGGCGCAAGAAAATTCACAAGGCACGGATAATTGTCTGTGGGCGCGGCCTTGGGATCACACACTCCCACGCGACGGTCCTTCTTCCATTCACCCCTCCTTCCCAATGCTACAGACTGTAGAGGACGGCTACGGGTTATCTTGAAGGACTGATGCCCTTCTTGGCAAGCAGGTGCCTGAGCTTCTGCAGGTTTGTCCTGGTAATGGAGTCGTCGGGCTTGAGACGCAACGCCTCCAGGTAGCTGGACTCCGCCTCCAGCAGCTTGCCGTTGACGTGCAGCATCGCCCCCAGGTTCATATGTGAAGTGGCCTCCTGGGAAGAAACCAAACACACCTGATATCTCCGATACTGGCTACATATGTGATATGGTGATATGAGGACATCAAATTATCGTCTTTTAAGATTTGAACTTCTAGAGGAGGACTTCAAAAATTAAACTTTATAGATGTGACTCTCAAGAAAGGTACTTTAAAGCAGACGAGGAGTCACAATAACGTGGCTGAAATATGTTGACCAAACCACATACTAGAAAGTGAAGGGACGACGATATTTCGGTCCGTCCTGGACCATTATTACAATCGACTTAAGATTGGTCCAGGACGGACCAAAACGTCGTCGTCCCTTCACTTTCTAGTGTGTGGTTGGTCAACAGGTACTTTAAAACCTGGACTTCAAAAGTGGGAATTACAAGAGGAGCCCAAAAGGCTTCCACAAATTGATTGAAACTCCGTCATTTAATTTTAACTTTAATACTAAATATTATTGGAATAGATATCGTCAGGAATGAGTAATAACAAAGCTGGCGGTACCTCTATTAGCGCTCCTCTTCAGGAATAAAATTTGCATTAAGCTTTAATTCTGAATTTATTTAACAACATGCAATATACTTGTTCTAGTTTAACTATTTAAAACGTTAATAAGAAAATTAGGAAGGTAATATTGATTAATTTTTTCTGCATTAAGTCAAAAGTAATTTGGTCTTCAAGCAAGCATACAATTAAGCTCATTATTAAATAATTTGCAAATTCGTTAACAATAGAAATTTCTTCAATAGGATTGGCAGCCCATAAAGGACGACCAGACAGGAACCCCGACACTGTGGTTCATGGCCTACCAGGAACCCCAATAGTGAGGTTCATGGCATACTAGGAACCCCCCAATAGTGAGGTTAATGGCCTACCAGGAACCCCAATAGTGAGGTTCATGGCCTACCAGGAACCCCCCAAGAGGGAGGTTCATGGCCTACCAGGAACCCCAACAGTGAGGTTCAAGGCCAACCAGGAACCCCCCCCCCCCCAATAGTGAGGTTCAAGGCCAACCAGGAACCCCCCCCCCCCCCAATAGTGAGGTTCATGGCCTACCAGGAACCCCCCTAATAGTGAGGTTCATGGCCTACCAGGAACCCCCCAAACAGTGAGGTTCGTGGCCTACCTGAGGTCTGAGGTTGACAGCCAGACGGTAGTACTCCTCAGCCTGCCTGTTCCTGCCCGCCTGGCGGAGTGTGTTGGCGGCGTTGAAGATAATCTCGTACTCGGAGGGCGCCAGCTGGGCGGCCTTGACGTAGTGGTCGGCGGCGTCCTCGTGCCTCTCCACCTCCGACAGGAACTGACCTACGGGAAGAGGAGAAGAAGAAGGAGCGGCAATCAGTCGATTCACAGCCTCAGTGTCATAAACAAGTTGCGTGATTACATAAACAGTTACATAAACAAGTTCTCGTAATAAGAAGAAGGTTGACCAGACCACACATTAGAAAGTGAAGGGACGACGACGTTTCGGTCCGTCCTGGACCATTCTCAAGTCGATTGTGGAACCCGACTTGAGAATGGTCCAGGACGGACCGAAACGTCGTCGTCCCTTCACCTCCTAATGTGTGGTCTGGTCAACATTCTTCAGCCACGTTATTGTGACTCATCGTCTGCAAGATGAATATTATCAACACAAGAAACTATACCGACATTATTATTTATTAATTATTGTTAGTAATTGTTATGACGAGTTGTAATTTGCTGTTGTAAAAGTTATTATACTCTTATTTAGAAGTTTATTGTGTTTATTAACTGTTATATATTATTATTGAGCTTCCACGCAAGTATCATTAAAGGTGTTCCCCGACACCTGTGTCTCGCTGAGGTGTTGTGTATGACATCTAGACTTAGAGAGAACACATCTCCAAGGAAAGAGCCAGCAATGAAACACTGCCGCAGAAGACAAAAGCCAGAGCGTAGGAGTCGACGGGGTCAACTGAGGGCAAAAAAACATCAACCTAGAAGCCTAGAGACAATATCGTCTAGTAATGACCTAAGCCCAGGGGAATTAGAATCTAACGAGACGAAGGGAAACCCGAATTAAGACGTCATCTCTGTCTCTCGCGACGGCAACCAGTTTTGACAACTCAGACACGTTGCAGTATTGAAAGGAAACATGTATGACGACCCACAGAAGTCCTACTCTATGGGCTCATCTTCCAGCCACAGAGGACGCTAACTCCGAGGCTCTGGCAAACGTTGGAGTTTCCAGGGGGGAAAATGTATAAACCATCGAAACTAATTTGATCATTTGCCCAAATATGAAATACGAGGTTTCTATTTGTTTTTTTGTGTGTGTGGCTGAGGATCCGGACAGTGCCCGAGCGGGTGTCTGGCAGGATCCTGGAGCCCCCAGGGCAAGAAACAGCCAGTCACACAACACGCAAAGCCCAGTGTTGGAGAACGATTGCTATGTCTTGATAACACCTCAGGGTGGTGGAGGTGGTGGTGGTATTGAGGATAGTGGTTCTGGTAGTGCTGGTGTTGGGGATTCTGATGGTGGTGCTGGTGTTAGTGGTTCTGATAGTGGTGCTGGTGGTAGTGGTTCTGGTAGTGCTGATGTTAATGGTCTTGATGGTGGCTGTAATGGTGTTAGTGGTTCTGGTGGTGTTGGTGATGGTGGTTACAGTGGTGTGAGTGGTAGTGGTGGTGGTGGTGATGGTGGTGGTGCTGGTAGTGGTGGTGGTGGCGCGCGGACAAGCTCTGAGGCAGCCACCAGGACCCTAGGGCCAGCCCAGCTTCTCGATCCATCACTCAAATTACTGTCATTTACAGGGCCCTCCCTCCTCCATGAGAGGGGGGAGGGGATGTTGGGGAGGGGGGAGCGGAAGGGGGAGAGGAGCCACGTCAAGGAGGACAGGAAATGTACAAACGCATCGACGTAAAATTGGTTCGAATTGTTTACCTCGTGTGGCGGGATACACACACACACACACACACACACACACACACACACACACACACACACACACACACACACACACACACACACACACACACACACACAGTGTGGAAGTGATGTGGTGGAGGCTGACTCCATACACAGTTTCAAGTGGTGATATGATAGAGCCCAATAGGCTCAGGAATCTGTACACCTGTTGATTGACAGTTGAGAGGCGGGACCAAAGAGCCAATGCACATGTTCACTTAGCAGTAAATAGGTACCTGAGAGTTAGGCAGCTGCTACGGTCTGCTTCCTGTGTGTGTGTGTGTGTGTGTGTGTGTGTGTGTGTGTGTGTGTGTGTGTGTGTGTGTTTATATTATTAATAACATCTTTATTGACAAAATTTATTTACAATATTGCCTAATGTGAGGATTTCAATTAAGTCTTATTAAAGTGAGGATAATGCTAGTATTCACTGTCACACAGGAGAGAGGGTCATACACAAGACAATAGGTCTAAATTGTAGGCTGAAGCACATATATGTGTGTGCGTATGTTAGAGAAATGTGTAGTAGACATAATAGAGGAAAAATAGATTGGTTAGAAAGGCGGGGTCCAAGAGCTGATAGCTCGATTCTGCAGGCACACATCGTCAACACACACACGCACGGGTGACGACTACTAGAATCCTTCACTGAGAAAGATGCAAATCTTACAAGTTTATGAGCTCTCGTTCGATAAACGTTAACGAGTATACGTGGTTATTGAGGCCCTTTTATTGTTTACTGACGTCTCGTATAGGAAGGTGTTCTCAGCCGAGTCTGGGTAATGGCCGCTACACTTGTCTCTCTTCTCTTCTCTTACACCTCAGCTACTGGCATTCTCCACACTCTTCACCCCTCACTACACCCTCACTACACCCTCACAACACCCCTCACTACACCCTCACAACACCCCTCACTACACCCTCACTACACCCTCACCACACCCTACCTTGAGGCTACCTTGAGGTGCTTCCGGGGCTTAGTGTCCCCGCGGCCCGGTCGTCGACCAGGCCTCCTGGTTGCTGGACTGATCAACCAGGCTGTTAGACGCGGCTGCTCGCAGCCTGACGTATGAGTCACAGCCTGGTTGATCAGGTATTCTTTGGAGGGTAACCCTGATAATACCCTGATAACATTCACCACACCCTCACTACACCCCTTACCCTCACCACACCCTCACCACACCCTCACCACACCCTCACCACACCCTCACCACACCCTCACTACACCCTCACTACACCCTCACCACACCCTCACTACACCCCTTACCCTCACCACACCCTCACTACACCCTCACCACACCCTCACCACACCCTCACCACATCCTCACCACACTCTAAGAGCTCTCCTAAACAGAATAACGAACATCAACATTACCAATAATCTAATACAAATACAGCAAATTGATATACTAAAATAACTATGTATAACATTCATAATAATAATAATAATATTACAAATTATTGTATAATCATTTAATAATCCGTTTTATTATTCTTATTAGTATTATGATTTGTTTTCCTCATTAGAAAATAATAGTTTTATCATAATCATCACCTACATTATTTCCTTGGGAAAGTTACGTGTACACTTGAGAAAATATCGTAAACCGCAACCCACAATTCGCTGTGTTGTTGATAGTTACAAGTATCTACGATAGTCTACGATAGATAGACTGCGGGTATCTCCTCACAATTTCCCTTAAGGTCGTTAGTAGTTTGAGTGGCCCTTAAACCCAGCCAGGGTGATCATAAATACTTGTTCTCACCTAGTTGGGCTTGCGGGGAGGGAGGGTTGAGCTGCGACTCTTTGGTCCCGCTTTCTCAACTATTGCAACGTGTTGCTCGTATTATAAGTAGTAGTAATACTTTTCTAGTGTTGTGTGGTGTTTTTTGTTTTATAGGTAGCAATAACTATTATATTAAATTCGGTTCACACACACACACACACACACACACACACACACACACACACACACACACACACACACACACACACACATGCACACACACACACACATGCACACACACACACACACACACACACACACACACACACACACACACACACACACACACACACACACACACACACACACAGCTAATATCTCACACCTTGGATCAACGCACTACAGAACAGCACACGAACGGTAGGAAAAACGAACCGTGAGACTCCTTTTCGTGTGGCGGTGTCGTCGTGTTTACTCCCAGCCAGCAACGGGAACACAAGAGGCCCCCCTAAAGAACACCGCGCTCACTCAGGGCGTAACCCGCGCAATTATCTCATCTTAACGACATTTCTCCGAAAGTCAACGACAGGTGATTAAGGTGATGAGGAAGGCGAGGGGAGAGGGGGATGGGGACAAGTAACCGTTGCTGTCGTCTCTATGTGTGCGACGTCTTACGACGAGCAGGAAGGAAGATGTGATAGTTGTGCTAAATTGGTTTATAATTGGCCTCTCGGTCAGCAAGTAAATCTCTTTTAAATTACACCAATTTCCTTGCCCCTTAGAGACCGACGGGGACTGTGGAGGGGGACCATTCTTGAAATAATTTAAATATAAGGGCCCGGAGGGAAGGTATTGGGCTGGTGGGCAGTCGGGTGGCAGCGCCCACACGCCATGTCTGCTGCTGTTGGGTGGCAGCGCCCACACGCCATGTCTGCTGCTGTCGGGTGGCAGCGCCCACACACCATGCCTGCCGCTGTCGGGTGGCAGCGCCCACACACCATGTCTGCCGCTGTCGGGTGGCAGCGCCCACACACCATGCCTGCCGCTGTCGGAAAGCAGCGCCCACTCATCATGCCTGCCGCTGTCGGGAGGCAGCGCCCACACACCATGCCTGCCGCTGTCGGGAGGCAGCGCCCACACACCATGGCTGCCCTTGATGAATGGCGTCATATAAGCACTCAAGTATATCAGGAGGTGTGTGTTAGGCATAGGGGCATACACGGACGGACCAGGGAGGAAGTAGAAAGGGTGGTGAAAGAGCGGGAGAAGAGTCTCTTCCAGGATGATGCAGGGAAGAGTGAGTGTAGGACTCTGGCAGACGCCGGGTGGCGTCAGGGGTGTGTGAGAGCGACGTGGGTGCTCCTGCAAGACGGGTTACACCTCGGCAAATATCGTGTTGCAATTCTAGCTCTCTCTCTCTCTCTCTCTCTCTCTCTCTCTCTCTCTCTCTCTCTCTCTCTCTCTCTCTCTCTCTCTCTCTCTCTCTCTCTCTCTCTCTCTCTCTCTCCCCATTTTATCATGTAAGAAACTCGAGGCCAGAAACAATGGAGCATGACAGTAACTGTACAATATCTGGGGCCGTTCACTTGTACACCGGGGCGGTACAAGTGAACGGCCTGTCAGCACACCTGACAGATGTGACTGGTCCCTGACAGGTGTTTGATCAGGTGTGAAGTACTTTAAGAGTGAGCGAGCGGGTGAGTGACAGGTGCTACTTTTACCACATCTGTACTGAGAAGAAGAGAGGGATATATACAAATTTTATATGAGAAGGACAAATACGGTTGGAGTCCTGTGTGAAGACGGAGATATAGCCTGTGTTAAGAGAGCGAGAGAGAGATAGCCTGTGAAGCTAGAAATATAGCAAGGCTGTGAGAACGAAATTAGAGCACCTTTTCGAATTCCAGTTAAACATAACCTCATATATATACACACATACCCACATACATGCATACATACATACACACATACACATGCCCACCTAAACATATACACTGAAGCACTGACCGTCCTTCACATCTACAAAAAGAACAATGTTTACAGCATGACAATTTATTCTGAAATTATTCTGACGTCCTCTCTCTTCCCGGACGTCTCTAGTACTAAGGGCGAGACATGCCAGCCATGACCACCTTAGTAACACCCAGGTAAGGAACCATGTGGTCACTGCCTGAAACATTCTTCTGAATTCGAACACACTATTACTCAAAACTTCACATTCATAGGGTATTATTCCATTCATTTGGGTGAGTTTTCTTACCTGTGCCAGGTAAGTCCACTTCGGGCTCACCATAGCCCGTGCTACTTGGAATTTTTGTTCCAAGTAGCTGAATTTAAAATAACAACAACATCCAAATCTTACGTTTACGGGCTATTCATGCCCGTGCCACCTCTTGGGTGGCTTAATCTTCATTAATCAATCAATCTGGCTCCCATGGAACGCTAATTGGAACGCTGCTTGGAACTTTTTGTTCCGATCAGCTGCATCTAAAACAACAACAACAACCTCGGTCCCATCACAATCGACTTGTGATTATTATAAGCAACGTTTCGGTCCAGGACGGACCGAAACGTCGTCGTCTCCTCATCTTCTGAAGTTCGCGTTCTGCATCTCAAAATACACATCGCTTTGCTCTGCACACTATCAACTAAACTTCCATTTCCAACTCTAAATAAAACATTACTTCGCTCGACGTTCGAATAAAATGCAACACTTACAAACGATGTATGCACATGGCTGCAGAGGGTTAATAAAAAAGGAGGAGCGACCTTTTAAAACAAGCCTTATATATAAGAGACAAAAAATACTTCCAATTGTTCAATTTCCAAAGAACTATTCGTGACGTATCATTTCGTTGATCGGGGCTTGGCCGTCGCAGCTCCCTGATCGCCGCCCATTGTGTGGATTCTTGCCGACAAGAGGGACCTTTGAGCCTGCACTCAAATTTGACAGGAGGGAGCAAGGAGCCTACATAATAGCGAGAAGAAGTGACGCGTTAAAGGCGAAACTCCCGTGGGATTATGCTAGCCGGAACGCTCTTGTGTTGTAGTAAGTCTGCAGAGACACGCTTCCACCCTTGGGTTCTCTTGGGTCATACAAAAAGATGTTAGACAGACGTGTTATTAGGCTGGGATTGGAATGATTTCAGATGGTCAATTGAGCCTTTGAATGTGGCTATAGTTTCTCTCATCCCAGAAGTAAGGGTGTATTTAAAATCATTATTGTGAAGGGAGGTTAGTCACAGTGGTGTGTGTTGGTGAGAATACACACAAACATATACATACATACACATCTTAGGATGTTAGAAAAGTGGGGTCCAAGCGCTAATAGCTCGATTCTGCATGCACAAAAATGTAAATACACACATTCACACACACGCACACACATACTCCATTGTGGTGGAGGCACACTCTATACACAGTTTCAAATGTAGATATGAGAGAGCCTAATAGGCTCGGGAATCTGTACACCAGTTGGTTGCCAGTTGAGAGGCGGGACCAAAGAGTCAAAGCTCAACCCCCCCGCAAGCACAACTAGGTAAGTAATAAGGGACTGACTCTGGCACTATTGGTGAAATCATTGGCAGTTTAAGAAATGCGTAAAAAGTAATGGATTGGCGAACCCAAGAGACATCATCACTAACATACTAGCAACAGAGAACATGAGGATAGTGTTTGTAGTCTATCTTGAGGTTATCTTGAGATGATTTCGGGGCTTTAGTGTCCCCGCGGCCCGGTCCTCGATCAGGCCTCCACCCCCAGGAAGCAGCCCGTGACAGCTGACTAACTCCCAGGTACCTATTTACTGCTAGGTAACAGGGGCATTCAGGGTGAAAGAAACTTTGCCCATTTGTTTCTGCCTCGTGCGGGAATCGAACCCGCGCCACAGAATTACGAGTCCTGCACGCTATCCACCAGGCTACGAGGCCACCCCAAAGTCATGTACATCCTGCGATCAAAAATTCTAGGTTAGAGTATCATAATAATATTTTTTTACAAGAAGGTACTATGGGTATTGTGAGATTACGTAAGATTGGTATTTTTACATTCTTGTAAAGCCACTACACGCATATCTGTTGGATATAAAGAAGATAACAGCAGGTACAGCCTCTGGTAACAATGCTTGGTGATTTGAGCCACAGGAAAACTCATTGGGTAATTAAGAATCACAATGGTGGAGTTGACATGTGGAAAGCCAAATTGGTCAATTACAGTGAGTCGGACATTGAGAATGGATATATAATGAGATCTTGGGAGCCTCTGATTACTGCGTTAAGGTTCAACTACACAGGTATATTGAAGAAGGAGATGAAGCTGGAAAAGAAGTCCACAATGAAAGTTGACAACAGTTAGAGAGATTATGAAAGGTTAAATATTTCAAGACGTCCAGATAGAGAATGACCTAAAGGGAAAGACAACTAATTGTATTCAGCTTTTCAGCAAATGATTGGGATCACAACAGATATCGCATGACTTCTGAAAGAGGTATTATGTAACACACTAACCTTAGTAAGACATTCTTTAGCTTCCAGAAATTTGGTTGACTGCAAACATTGTACTGATATTCACGAGATAAGACCGACAGGAGGCCTTAAATTTTAGACCAGTGTAATTGATGTACATTTGATGGACATGATGTACAATCAAAACAAAATCAACAAATATTCAGGGAAAACTTTGCAAGGGAGAAACAACATAGTGGGCACAATTCGTGCTTGACAAACCTGATTGAGTTCTACGACAGTCACCAAGACAAGACAGGAGAGTGAGAGCTGGATAGATAGCATCTTCTCCTACAGCCAAAAAGCTTTTGTTACTGTCTCCCATAAAAGGCTAGAACAGAAGATGGAGAAGCAGGGTGGAATATCTTGGAGAGTTTTGGACTGGGTTGGCGGCCTCTGACAAAGACTAAATAGAGGGGTCATATTGAAAGAGGAAATGTGAAAGGAGAAAGAAACGGGACCCCGTAAGACTTGGTCTTTGGATCCCTATTGTTCCTGGTCCATGCATATGACCTTCCGGAGATAAGATATTGTATACAAATGTTTGTAGACGATGCAAAATTGATGAGAGGAGCAAAAGACGCGAAGATGATTACAGCAAATTACATTGATTGACTTGACAAATGGATATTATACCTTACTCCTCGCAAATGCAAACTAAAAGAAGTTTTAAACTGAGGATAAGAGCCCAGAGGAAAATCCCAGTATGAGAGGATATTATTTTAGAGAGCTACGTGCACCTACAGGTGAACGTAGACGGACTAACATCAGCGGCGTATGAATTACAAGGACTAAACCACACACCAGAAGATGAGGAGACGACGACGTTTCGGTCCGGCCTGAAACATTATCAAGTTGATTGTCTTGATAATCACCATCATCACAATCGACTTGATAATGGTCCAGGATGGACCGAAACGTCTTCGTCTCTTCATCTTCTGGTGGTTCAGCCACGTTATTGTGACTCGTCGTCTGCACGTGAATTGCGAGCAAACTTAAGGATGGAGTTTAGAAACCTGAGCATTAAATCCTCCAGAAAGTAATATACAGCCTTTATATCAGCTCAGTTCCGGAATATACAACAGCATCATGAATATCTCACCTGAAGTAGAACAAGGTAATTATGAAAAAGAAGCCTTACGTCAGTGCCACTATATAGTACTTGAAAGAGATATCTGGACAAGGAACTTGGATAGAACCTAGGTAAGGAATGGTGCCCAACCACTTGGTCTGTTAGAGATCGAACGCCGAACCGCAATGAACGAGGCCGTCGCTATACCTGCCAGTCCAAGTGGTGTGAATGCATATAAAATGTTCAGAGATTTAACAGATATAGAGCAGCTGAGCGCTGAGGACAGGAGAATGCAACACAACCTGCCTATACTAGGAAAAAGATAAGGAACATGAGAGTAATGATCACACACACATATATATATATATATATATATATATATATATATATATATATATATATATATATATATATATATATATATATGACACAGGTAACTTGACGGTATTTTACGCATTCGAAGAGAGAGAGACAAAGCACCTCCTAACGCCCTCGAGACGGATCATGGAACACTATTTACTTCAGCGTTGAAGTCACC